>NC_091457.1:3461627-3474127 GCF_027789765.1 Dendropsophus ebraccatus | reverse complement strand
TATCACATATCCAGCTGCTGTGTTATCAGGGTTATACAGTTACTATACATTATATACCACATGCTGCTATACTGTACAGTAATTTATATATCATATATCCAGCTGCTGCTGTGTTATCAGGGTTATACAGTTACTATACATTATATACCACGTGCTGCTATACTGTACAGTAACTTATATATCACATATCCAGCTGCTGTGTTATCAGGGTTATACAGTTACTATACATTATATACCACATGCTGCTATACTGTACAGTAACTTATATATCACATATCCAGCTGCTGTGTTATCAGGGTTATACAGTTACTATACATTATATACCACATGCTGCTATACTGTACAGTAACTTATATATCACATATCCAGCTGCAGTGTTATCAGGGTTATACAGTTACTATACATTATATACCACATGCTGCTATACTGTACAGTAACTTATATATCACATATCCAGCTGCTGTGTTATCAGGGTTATACAGTTACTATACATTATACACCACATGCTGCTATACTGTACAGTAACTTATATATCACATATCCAGCTGCTGTGTTATCAGGGTTATACAGTTACTATACATTATATACCACATGCTGCTATACTGTACAGTTACTTATATATCACATATCCAGCTGCAGTGTTATCAGGGTTATACAGTTACTATACATTATATACCACATGCTGCTATACTGTACAGTAACTTATATATCACATATCCAGCTGCTGTGTTATCAGGGTTATACAGTTACTATACATTATACACCACATGCTGCTATACTGTACAGTAACTTATATATCACACATCCAGCTGCTGTGTTATCAGGGTTATACAGTTACTATACATTATATACCACATGCTGCTATACTGTACAGTAACTTATATATCACATATCTAGCTGCTGTGTTATCAGGGTTATACAGTTACTATACATTATACACCACATGCTGCTATACTGTACAGTAACTTATATATCACATATCCAGCTGCTGTGTTATCAGGGTTATACAGTTACTATACATTATACACCACATGCTGCTATACTGTACAGTCACTTATATATCACATATCCAGCTGCTGTGTTATCAGGGTTATACAGTTACTATACATTATATACCACATGCTGCTATACTGTACAGTAACTTATATATCACATATCCAGCTGCTGTGTTATCAGGGTTATACAGTTACTATACATTATATACCACCTGCTGCTATACTGTATAGTAACTTATATATCACATATCCAGCTGCTGTGTTATCAGGGTTATACAGTTACTATACATTATACACCACATGCTGCTATACTGTACAGTAACTTATATATCACATATCCAGCTGCTGTGTTATCAGGGTTATACAGTTACTATACATTATACACCACATGCTGCTATACTGTACAGTCACTTATATATCACATATCCAGCTGCTGTGTTATCAGGGTTATACAGTTACTATACATTATATACCACATGCTGCTATACTGTACAGTAACTTATATATCACATATCCAGCTGCTGTGTTATCAGGGTTATACAGTTACTATACATTATATACCACCTGCTGCTATACTGTATAGTAACTTATATATCACATATCCAGCTGCTGTGTTATCAGGGTTATACAGTTACTATACATTATACACCACATGCTGCTATACTGTACAGTAACTTATATATCACATATCCAGCTGCTGTGTTATCAGGGTTATACAGTTACTATACATTATACACCACATGCTGCTATATTGTACAGTAACTTATATATCACATATCCAGCTGCTGTGTTATCAGGGTTATACAGTTACTATACATTATACACCACATGCTGATTGCTATACTGTACAGTAACTTATATATCACATATCCAGCTGCTGTGTTATCAGGGTTATACAGTTACTATACATTATACACCACATGCTGCTATACTGTACAGTAACTTATATATCACATATTCAGCTGCTACTCATTGTTTCATCTCTTCTACACGTTAATTAGAATAATAATCAGTATATTTGGGGGGTGGAACCAATTGTCTGCAGATCAGTGATTTCTTATGGGAACATTTGCTTTGGTATAAGAGTGATTTGGATTACAAGCGCCGCCCCGGAACGGATTATACTCCTAATCCAAGGCACCACTGTATCAGTATCAGAGAGGAGCAATGATCTGCAGAGCGCTCTGGATCAGTGTCACTGTCTCCTGGTGGTTCTTGCGTCCTTGTGCTATAATAGTTATTGGTGTGATACCAACTCTTGTCACTAGATGACGCGGTTGTTGAAGAAACTATAGGAGCAGCTGGGATGAGGGCAGCTGTGAGGGAGGACCAGGCTGTCCCTGTAGTGTCCTGCACTACACGTGTCGTGGACGTGTGTTCCAGGGTCACTCCGGGCTCTACACATTCAGGCTATGCTCACACACAGTGTTACTGCTCACACTCAGGCTATGCTCACACTCAGGCTATGCTCACACTCAGGCAATCCTCACACTCAGGCTATGCTCACACTCAGGCTATGCTCACACTCAGGCTATGCTCACACTCAGGCTATGCTCACACTCAGGCTATGCTCACACTCAGGCAATCCTCACACTCAGGCTATGCTCACACACAAGATTACTGCTCACACTCAGGCTATGCTCACACACAGGATTACTGTTCACATTCAGGCTATGCTCACACACAGGATTACTGCTCACACACAGGCTATGCTCACACACAGGCTATGCTCACACACAGGATTACTGCTCACACACAGGCTATGCTCACACACAGGATTACTGCTCACATTTAGGCTATGCTCACACACAGGATTACTGCTCACATTCAGGCAATGCTCACACACAGGATTACTGCTCACATTCAGGCTAGGCAATGCTTACACTCAGGATTACTGCTCATACACAGGCTATTCTCATACTCAGGCTATGCTCACACAGGATTTCTGCTCACACACACTATTACTGCTCACAATCGGGCTATCCTCACACACAGAATTACTTATCACACTCAGTCTATGCTCACACACAGGATTACTGCTCACACTCAGGCTATGCTCACACACACGATTACTGCTCACACTCAGGCTAAGCTATGCTGACACTCAGGCTATGCTCGCACACATGATTACTGCTCACACTCAGGCTAGGCTAGGCTATGCTGACACTCTGGCTATGCTCGCACACATGATTACTGCTCACATTCAGGCAATGCTCACACACTGCTCACACTCAGACTATGCCCACACTCATGCTATTCTCACACAAGGGATTACTGCTCACACACACTATTACTGATCACACTCAGGCTATCCTCACACACAGAATTACACTGTAACACTGTCCTGGAGGTCTGTGTGAGGTAACAGTGTCCTGGAGGTCTGTGTGAGGTAACACTGTCCTGGAGGTCTGTGTGAGGTAATAGTGTCCTGGAGGTCTGTGTGAGGTAACAGTGTCCTGATCGCCCGTGTGAGGTAACAGTGTCCTGGAGGTCTGTGTGAGGTAACAGTGTCCTGGAGGTCTGTGTGAGGTAATAGTGTCCTGGAGGTCTGTGTGAGGTAACAGTGTCCTGATCGCCCGTGTGAGGTAACAGTGTCCTGGAGGTCTGTGTGAGGTAACAGTGTCCTGGAGGTCTGTGTGAGGTAACAGTGTCCTGGAGGTCTGTGTGAGGTAATAGTGTCCTGGAGGTCTGTGTGAGGTAACAGTGTCCTGATCGCCCGTGTGAGGTAACAGTGTCCTGGAGGTCTGTGTGAGGTAACAGTGTCCTGGAGGTCTGTGTGAGGTAACAGTGTCCTGGAGGTCTGTGTGAGGTAACAGTGTCCTGGAGGTCTGTGTGAGGTAACAGTGTCCTGGAGGTCTGTGTGAGGTAACAGTGTCCTGATCGCCCGTGTGAGGTAACACTGTCCTGGAGGTCTGTGTGAGGTAATAGTGTCCTGGAGGTCTGTGTGAGGTAACAGTGTCCTGATCGCCCGTGTGAGGTAACACTGTCCTGGAGGTCTGTGTGAGGTAACAGTGTCCTGGAGGTCTGTGTGAGGTAACAGTGTTCTGGAGGTCTGTGTGAGGTAACAGTGTCCTGGAGGTCTGTGTGAGGTAACAGTGTCCTGGATGTCTGTGTGAGGTAACACTGTCCTGGAGGTCTGTGTGAGGTAACAGTGTCCTGGAGGTCTGTGTGAGGTAACAGTGTCCTGGAGGTCTGTGTGAGGTAACAGTGTCCTGGAGGTCTGTGTGAGGTAACAGTGTCCTGGAGGTCTGTGTGAGGTAACAGTGTCCTGGAGGTCTGTGTGAGGTAACAGTGTCCTGGAGGTCTGTGTGAGGTAACAGTGTCCTGGAGGTCTGTGTGAGGTAACAGTGTCCTGGAGGTCTGTGTGAGGTAACAGTGTCCTGATTGCTCATGTTGACTATAGTCACAATATCAGAGCTTATTTCCTTTGTGTTTTATTATTTTCAGCTTTCGTCAAAAGGCAAAACTGTGAAGATGGAGCCGAAAAGCGTCCCGATCGCCAACGGGAACCTGAAGAGGAAGATCAGTGAGTGACCACGGGAAGATGACTCCCTGATTTGTAATAATCCTCTAAGAGTCTGGGGCGGGGCTTCCCATAATTTGTTGTCACAGCCCCGCCCCCTTTATATTTTACGCCGATCTAGTCTAACACAATAGATATTTATTATAGCTTGTAGTCACATGACCTCTGACCTGTATATACCCCTATAGGACACGCCCCTATAACTCCCAGTACCATAACAGTATCTGTAGGACCGCCCACCGCCCATGCTCAGTACCATTTATTGTCTCTGATTTCAGCCGACTACGAGCTCAGCCAACTGCAGGACAAACTGAGGGAGACCGAGGAAGCCATGGAGAAGATCATCTCCCGTCTGGGGCCCAACAACGAGAGGTACCAGGGGAACGAGAAGTGCGAGAGGAAGGAGAGGTACCCCCACCAATACACAGACCAGTGACATCATCAGCCCCTCCCCCACCAATACACAGACCAGTGACATCATCAGCCCCTCCCCCACCAATACACAGACCTGTGACATCATCAGCCCCTCCCCCACCAATACACAGACCAGTGACATCATCAGCCCCTCCCCCACCAATACACAGACCAGTCACATCATCATCCTGACATGGCAGATACCATAAGATAATACTGGAGCCCCCCAGTGGTAGCTGTGTGTATTGCACAGATGTTGCAGCCGTCAGCCCCAGTGAGTAATTGGCGCTCTCGTTCCTCTCCTTCCCTCTCATTCTTCTTGTACTTCTCGAGAACGAGAGGTACAAGGACAACGAAGGGAACGAGAGATACAAGGGGAAGGAGGGGAACGAGGGAAAGGAGGGGAAGGAGAGGTACAAGAGGAAGGAGAAGGAAGAGAGGTACGAGGGGAAGAAGAGGAACGAGAGGTAGGAGGGGAAGGAGAGGTACAAAAGGAAGGAGAAGGAAGAGAGGTACAAGGGAAAGGGAAGGAACGAGAAGTACAAGAAGAATGAGAGGGAAGGAGAGGAACGAGAGCGCCAATTACTCACTGGGGCTGACGGCTGCAACATCTGTGCAATACACACAGCTACCACTGGGGGGCTCCAGTATTATCTTATGGTATCTGCCATGTCAGGATGATGATGTCACTGGTCTGTGTATTGGTGGGGGAGGGGCTGATGATGTCACTGGTCTGTGTATTGGTGGGGGAGGGGCTGATGATGTCACTGGTCTGTGTATTGGTGGGGGAGGGGCTGATGATGTCACTGGTCTGTGTATTGGTGGGGGAGGGGCTGATGATGATGATGTCACTGGTCTGTGTATTGGTGGGGGAGGGGCTGATGATGATGTCACTGGTCTGTGTATTGGTGGGGGAGGGGCTGATGATGTCACTGGTCTGTGTATTGGTGGGGGAGGGGCTGATGATGTGACTGGTCTGTGTATTGGTGGGGGAGGGGCTGATGATGTGACTGGTCTGTGTATTGGTGGGGGAGGGGCTGATGATGTCACCAGTCTGTGTATTGGTGGGAGAGGAGCTGATGATGTCACTGGTCTGTGTATTGGTGGGGGAGGGGATGATGATGTCACTGGTCTGTGTATTGGTGGGGGAGGGGCTGATGATGTGACTGGTCTGTGTATTGGTGGGGGAGGGGCTTATGATGATGATGTCACTGGTCTGTGTATTGGTGGGGGAGGGGCTGATGATGATGTGACTGGTCTGTGTATTGGTGGGGGAGGGGCTGATGATGTCACTGGTCTGTGTATTGGTGGGGAAGGGGCTGATGATGATGTCACTGGTCTGTGTATTGGTGGGGAAGGGGCTGATGATGATGTCACTGGTCTGTGTATTGGTGGGGAAGGGGCTGATGATGATGTCACTGGTCTGTGTATTGGTGGGGGAGGGGCTGATGATGTCACTGGTCTGTGTATTGGTGGGGGAGGGGCTGATGATGTGACTGGTCTGTGTATTGGTGGGGGAGGGGCTTATGATGATGATGTCACTGGTCTGTGTATTGGTGGGGAAGGGGCTGATGATGATGTCACTGGTCTGTGTATTGGTGGGGGAGGGGCTGATGATGTCACTGGTCTGTGTATTGGTGGGGGAGGGGCTGATGATGTGACTGGTCTGTGTATTGGTGGGGGAGGGGCTTATGATGATGATGTCACTGGTCTGTGTATTGGTGGGGGAGGGGCTGATGATGATGTCACTGGTCTGTGTATTGGTGGGGGAGGGGCTGATGATGATGTCACTGGTCTGTGTATTGGTGGGGGAGGGGCTGATGATGTCACTGGTCTGTGTATTGGTGGGAGAGGGGCTGATGATGATGATGTCACTGGTCTGTGTATTGGTGGGGGAGGGGCTGATGATGATGATGTCACTGGTCTGTGTATTGGTGGGTGAGGGGCTGATGATGTCACTGGTCTGTGTATTGGTGGGGGAGGGGCTGATGATGATGATGTCACTGGTCTGTGTATTGGTGGGGGAGGGGCTGATGATGATGTCACTGGTCTGTGTATTGGTGGGGGAGGGGCTGATGATGATTATGTCACTGGTCTGTGTATTGGTGGGGGAGGGGCTGATGATGATGTCACTGGTCTGTGTATTGGTGGGGGAGGGGCTGATGTCACTGGTCTGTGTATTGGTGGGGGAGGGGCTGATGATGTCACTGGTCTGTGTATTGGTGGGGGAGGGGCTGATGATGTCACTGGTCTGTGTATTGGTGGGGGAGGGGCTGATGACGATGATGTCACTGGTCTGTGTATTGGTGGGGGAGGGGCTGATGATGATGTCACTGGTCTGTGTATTGGTGGGGGAGGGGCTGATGATGATGTCACTGGTCTGTGTATTGGTGGGGGAGGGGCTGATGATGATGATGTCACTGGTCTGTGTATTGGTGGGGGAGGGGCTGATGATGTCACTGGTCTGTGTATTGGTGGGGGAGGGGCTGATGATGTCACTGGTCTGTGTATTGGTGGGGGAGGGGCTGATGATGATGTCACTGGTCTGTGTATTGGTGGGGGAGGGGCTGATGACGATGATGTCACTGGTCCGTGTATTGGTGGGGGAGGGGCTGATGATGATGTCACTGGTCTGTGTATTGGTGGGGGAGGGGCTGATGATGATGTCACTGGTCTGTGTATTGGTGGGGGAGGGGCTGATGATGATGATGTCACTGGTCTGTGTATTGGTGGGGGAGGGGCTGATGATGATGTCACTGGTCTGTGTATTGGTGGGGGAGGGGCTGATGATGATGATGTCACTGGTCTGTGTATTGGTGGGGGAGGGGCTGATGATGATGATGTCACTGGTCTGTGTATTGGTGGGGGAGGGGCTGATGATGATGATGATGTCACTGGTCTGTGTATTGGTGGGGGAGGGGCTGATGATGATTATGTCACTGGTCTGTGTATTGGTGGGGGAGGGGCTGATGACGATGATGTCACTGGTCTGTGTATTGGTGGGGGAGGGGCTTATGATGATGACGATGATGTCACTGGTCTGTGTATTGGTGGGGGAGGGGCTTATGATGATGACGATGATGTCACTGGTCTGTGTATTGGTGGGGGAGGGGCTGATGATGATGATGTCACTGGTCTGTTTATTGGTGGGGGAGGGGCTTATGATGATGACGATGATGTCACTGGTCTGTGTATTGGTGGGGGAGGGGCTGATGATGTCGTCACTGGTCTGTGTATTGGTGGGGGAGGGGCTGATGATGTCGTCACTGGTCTGTGTATTGGTGGGGGAGGGGCTGATGATGTCACTGGTCTGTGTATTGGTGGGGGAGGGGCTGATGATGTCACTGGTCTGTGTATTGGTGGGGGAGGGGCTGATGATGATGATGTCACTGGTCTGTGTATTGGTGGGGGAGGGGCTGATGATGTCACTGGTCTGTGTATTGGTGGGGGAGGGGCTGATGATGATGATGTCACTGCTGTTGCTTTTCTTCAGGGAACATAACGTTAGTAATGATGAGGAGCAACAACTGCTGCAGAGACTGAAGGAGATCACCCGGGTGATGAAGGAGGGAAAGATCATGGACGGCATCTCCCCGGAGCAAGAGGCCGAGGAGGCTCCATACATGGAGGAATGGGAAGGTACAGGGGAGGGGCAGAACAGTGAGTGCAGCTCTGGAGGATGAGACAGGATGTAACAGGTGTATAGTGAGTGCAGCTCTGGAGGATGAGGCATGATGTAACAGCAGAATAGTGAGTGCAGCTCTGGAGGATGAGACATGATGTAACAGCAGAATAGTGAGTGCAGCTCTGGAGGATGAGACATGATGTAACAGCAGAATAGTGAGTGCAGCTCTGGAGGATGAGACATGATGAAACAGCAGAATAGTGAGTGCAGCTCTGGAGGATGAGGCATGATGTAACAGCAGAATAGTGAGTGCAGCTCTGGAGGATGAGACATGATGTAACAGCGGAATAGTGAGTGCAGCTCTGGAGGATGACACACCATGTAACAGAAAAATAGTGAGTGCAGCTCTGGAGGATGAGAAATGATGTAACAGCAGAATAGTGAGTGAAGCTCTGGAGGATGAGACAGGATGTAAGAGCAGAATAGTGAGTGCAGCTCTGGAGAATGAGACATGATGTAACAGCAGAATAGTGAGTGCAGCTCTGGAGGATGAGACATGATGTAACAGCAGAATAGTGAGTGCAGCTCTGGAGGATGAGACATGATGTAACAGCAGAATAGTGAGTGCAGCTCTGGGGGATGAGACATGATTTAACAGCAGAATAGTGAGTGCAGCTCTGGAGGATAAGATGTGATGGAACTCATATGACAACTATATACCAATGTTACAATAAAGTTTGTGTTGTTGCGGCAGGTTACCCAGAAGAGACGTATCCGGTTTACGACCCCTCGGAGTGTGGGAGGCGGCAGAATACCATCCTGGTGGATCGTTCTTTGCTGGAGCAGCCGTCTGCGGAGGAGATCGCGGAGCAGATGGAATTCATGGAAGATTTTAGTCAATATTGTAGAGAGAGCCCAGCGGGGGAGGGGAGCAGTGAGGTCACAACATACGACCCTTGTGATGACCCCCAGCACAGCCCTGCCCCTGAGGATGAGCCGAGTGATGATGAGGATCCGGCCGTTATAGCCGAGAATGCCGGCTTTAGCTCGGACACGGCCAGCGATGGCGACCAGGAGGCTGAGGTTTCTCTGACCGATCCGGCTCTGAACGGTGATCTAGTGGAAACTGTCAGTAATTCAGTGGGGGGGGAGGCCCGATCTCTGCGCAAAAGAGGCAAAAAGACCCCGGACTGTTAAATATCCCAAATCAGGTGATCTGATACTGAGTGTCAAGGGGGCGTGTCTGATGATGTCACCGCCCCTACATGTGACATCACCCTGTACAGGATTATACACGTCCATCATACAGCATCAAACGTCTCCTCCAGATAGATCATACCTGCAGAACCCTGCCCCGACACAAAGCTCCAAACCCTCTGCAGAAGAGATGAACCTGTGTGTTCTGCAGCCACCACCAGGGGGAGCCCTGCCCTCCTGCCCACCACAGCTTGGGACTATGATTCTTAAAGGGACAGTGCACCTGCAGACTGTCTTCCCTACGTTTCCTGTAGGTGAATATCATCTATTGCTCTCTGTTATTAGCCTGTTCCTCTGTGTAACCTGATGGTGCAGGGGCAAATGTAAGGGACTCATATAGGGATCTCCCCATGGCCCTCAGCTGTCTGTGCCCACCCCTGCATGTGGCTGACATTAGGGATACTGTCCCTTTAAGGGAGATGTCTATCTTCACCAGGTCTTGTATCAGCGTCGCACGTTCTCCACAAACCCTGGATGCAGCTCTCTATTATATCACATATTCGCATCATCACAGGATCTTGTAATATAAAGTTATATAATGACTGATGTCTGTGTGATGCCTGACTGTACCGCCACCATGTGCCCCCCGATGGGGTAACTCCCTCCTCTCTCTCTCTCTCTCTCTCTCTCTCTCTCTCTTATTTATATATATATATATATATATATACACATCCTGTGTAATCCTCCTCCTCCCCCTGCAGAAGCTGCTATGTGTTTTCTCCTATATATATATATATATATATCTATATATATATACACTACCGTTCAAAAGTTTGGGGTCACACTGAAATGTCCTTATCTTTGAAGGAGAAGCGCTGTACTTTTCAATGAAGATAACTTTATACTAGTCCTAACTGTAACCCAATCCCCTCTATACATTGCTGATGTGGTAAGTGACTATTCTAGCTGCAAATGTCTGGTGTTTGGTGCAATATCTACATAGGTGTATAGAGGCCCATTTCCAGCAACTATCACTCCAGTCTTCTAATGGTACAATGTGTTTGCTCATTGGCTCAGAAGGATAATTGATGATTAGAAAACCCTTGTGCAATCATGTTCACACATCTGAAAACAGTCTAGCTGGTTACAGAAGCTACAAAACTGACCTTCCTTTGAGCAGATTGTGTTTCTGGAGCATCACATTTGTGGGGTCAATTAAACACTCAAAATGGCCAGAAAAAGAGAACTTTCATCTGAAACTCGACAGTCTATTCTTGTTCTTAGAAATGAAGGCTATTCCATGCCAGAAATTGCTTAAGATTTCCTACAACGGTGTGTACTACTCCCTTCAGAGGACAGCACAAACAGGCTCTAACCAGAGTAGAAAAAGAAGTTGGAGGCGGCGTTGCACAAATAAAGGCCCTATTCCACGGAACGATTATCGTTCGTATTCGTCCGATACCGGCCGCTAATCGTCCCGTGGAATAGAGTGCAACGATCAGCCGACATCGTTCATGTCGGCTGATCTTTGCAGTCGCTTGTTTTTCAACATGTTGAAAAATAAGCGACTGATATAGCAGCGATCTGCTGCCGTTGCTCCATTGAATAGGACCGTCGGCAGCAGACGCTGCTATATCCTTTGGGCTGCCCGGACGATCAGCGATTCCCCCGGGCAGCCGCCCCCTCCCGCACTCGCTCGCTGCAGCGGCGGCAGCGAGCGGGGAACGAGGAGCAAACGAGCGCTGAGAGTGCTTGTTTGCTCCTCTAAACGACCTGTGGAATAGGCCCATAAGCAAGAAGATAAGCACATTAGAGTCTCTAGTATGAGAAACAGACGCCTCACAGGTCCCCACCTGGCATCTTCATTACATAGTACCCGCAAAACACCAGTGTCACCATCTACAGGGAAGAGGCGGCTGCCGGATTTTGGGCTTCAGGGCAGAGTGGCAAAGAAAAAGCCATATCTGAGACTGGCCAATAAAAGAAAAAGATTAAGATGGGCAAAAGAACACAGAGATTGGACAGAGGAAGACTGGAAAAAAGTGTTGTGGACGGATGAATCCAAGTTTGAGGAGTTTGGATGACAAAGAAGAAGGTTTGTGAGACGCAGAAGAAATGAGAAGATGCTGGAAGAATGCCTGACGCCATCTGTTATACATGGTGGAGGTCATGTGATGGTCTGGGGTTGGTGCTGGTAAGGTGGGAGATTTGTACAGGGTAAAAGGGATTGTGAATAAGGAAGGCTATCACTCTGCACCGCCATGCCATACCCAGTGGGCAGCGCTTGGTTGGAGCCAATTTCATCCTACAACAGGACAATGACCCTAAACACCTCCAAATTGTGCAAGAACTATTTCCAGCAGAAGCAGCAGCTGGTATTCTATCATAGGTAATGGAGCGGCCAGCGCAGTCACCAGATCACCACCCCATTGTCGGAGCAGCTGGACCGTATGGTACGCCAGAAGTGCCCATCCAACCAATCCAACTTGTGGGAGCTGCTTCTAGAAGCGTGGGGGGCAATTTCTCCAGCTTACCCCAACAGATTAATAGCTAGAATGCCAAAGGTGTGCAATGCTGGAATTGCTGCAAAAGGAGGATTCTGGGACGGAAGCAAAGTGTGATGGAAGAACAATGTTATTTCACATACAAATCAGTATTTCTAACCTTGTAAATGTCTTGTCTCTATTTTCTATTCATTTCACAACGTCTGGTGGTGAAGAAGTGCGACTTTTCATGGAAATCACTA
>NC_091457.1:3396627-3459127 GCF_027789765.1 Dendropsophus ebraccatus | reverse complement strand
CTTTTGGGGGGGGGGGGGGGGGGGGGGGGGGGGCCTGGGGTCACATGATTGGGGGGGGTTCCCTAGGGTCACATGATTGGGGAGGGTTCGCTGGGGTCACATGATTGGGAGGGTTCCCTGGGGTCACATGATTGGGGGGGTTCCCTGGGGTCACATGATTGGGGGGGTTCCCTGGGGTCACATGATTGGGGGGGGAGGTTCCCTGAGGTCACATAATTGGAGATGGTTCCCTGGGGTCACATGATTGGAGAGGGTTCCCTAGGGTCACATGATTGGGGAGAGTTTGCTGGGGTCACATGATTGGGGGGGCCTGGGGTCACATGATTGGAGAGGGTTCCCTGGGGTCACATGATTGGAGAGGGTTCCTTGGGGTCACATGATTGGAGAGGGTTCCCTAGGGTCACATGATTGGGAAGAGTTCGCTGGGGTCACATGATTGGGGGGGCCTGGGGTCACATGATTGGAGAGGGTTCCCTGGGGTCACATGATTGGAGAGGGTTCCTTGGGGTCACATGATTGGGGAGGGTTTGCTGGGGTCACATGATTGGGGAGGGTTTCCTGGGGTCACATGATTGGGGAGGGTTCACTGGGGTCACATGATTGGGGAGGGTTTCCTGGGGTCACATGATTGGGGGGTCAGCTCTGATGATAGTAACACACACAGGCGGCCGGAGCCAGATATTCTCTTTTAATATATAATACACTTCCAAAATAGTTGTCACCCTCTTTACAGTTTGCGTAAATGAAAGGCAGCTGTGCGTGTGTCGAGGCCCCCGGGCACTGAAGGGTTAACAACAGAAATCAGAATACAGAACGTCATCATCAAGAGAAATCAGCGCTGGCTGCGGCTCATTAGAAACACAGAAAGAAGGAGAAAGTGTAACAGAAGTCAGCTGAACAAAGGCGCTGGGGGCGGGGCCTGACCAAGGGGAACTCCTCCCACAAGGCTGTTAAATAAACCTGGAGGATCGGCTGGAATTCTGGTGTGACCAAGAAATTCTAGAACCAGCCTCTAGATGGCGCAACACACCCCGCCTGTAGGGGTGACCGAGGGGTCATCCCACACCCCGCCTGTAGGGGTGACCGAGGGGTCATCCCACACCCCGCCTGTAGGGGTGCGCGAGGGGTCATCCCACACCCCGCCTGTAGGGGTGACCGAGGGGTAATCCCACACCCCGCCTGTAGGGGTGACCGAGGGGTCATCCCACACCCCGCCTGTAGGGGTGACCGAGGGGTAATCCCACACCCCGCCTGTAGGGGTGACCGAGGGGTAATCCCACACCCCGCCTGTAGGGGTGACCGAGGGGTAATCCCACACCCCGCCTGTAGGGGTGCGCGAGGGGTAATCCCACACCCCGCCTGTAGGGGTGACCGAGGGGTAATCCCACACCCCGCCTGTAGGGGTCACCGAGGGGTCATCCCACACCCCGCCTGTAGGGGTGACCGAGGGGTCATCCCACACCCCGCCTGTAGGGGTCACCGAGGGGTCATCCCACACCCCGCCTGTAGGGGTGACCGAGGGGTCATCCCACACCCCGCCTGTAGGGGTCACCGAGGGGTCATCCCACACTCCGCCTGTAGGGGTCATCCCACACTCCGCCTGTAGGGGTCACCCCACACTCCGCCTGTAAGGGTCACCGAGGGGGTCATCCCACACCCCGCCTGTAGGGGTCACCGAGGGGTAATCCCACACCCCGCCTGTAGGGGTCACCGAGGGGTCATCCCACACCCCGCCTGTAGGGGTGACCGAGGGGTCATCCCACACCCCGCCTGTAGGGGTCACCGAGGGGTAATCCCACACCCCATCTGTAGGGGTGACCGAGGGGTCATCCCACACCCCGCCTGTAGGGGTGACCGAGGGGTCATCCCACACCCCGCCTGTAGGGGTCATCCCACACTCCGCCTGTAGGGGTCACCCCACACTCCGCCTGTAAGGGTCACCGAGGGGGTCATCCCACACCCCGCCTGTAGGGGTCACCGAGGGGTAATCCCACAACCCGCCTGTAGGGGTCACCGAGGGGTCATCCCACAACCCGCCTGTAGGGGTCACCGAGGGGTCATCCCACACCCCGCCTGTAGGGGTGACCGAGGGGTCATCCCACACCCCGCCTGTAGGGGTGACCGAGGGGTCATCCCACACCCCGCCTGTAGGGGTGACCGAGGGGTAATCCCACCCTCCGCCTGTAGGGGTGACCGAGGGGTCATCCCACACCCCGCCTGTAGGGGTGACCGAGGGGTAATCCCACCCTCCGCCTGTAGGGGTGACCGAGGGGTCATCCCACACCCCGCCTGTAGGGGTGACCGAGGGGTAATCCCACCCTCCGCCTGTAGGGGTGACCGAGGGGTCATCCCACACCCCGCCTGTAGGGGTCACCGAGGGGTCATCCCACACCCCGCCTGTAGGGGTGACCGAGGGGTCATCCCACACCCCGCCTGTAGGGGTCACCGAGGGGTCATCCCACACCCCGCCTGTAGGGGTGACTGAGGGGTAATCCGACCCTCCGCCTGTAGGGGTCACCGAGGGGTAATCCCACCCTCCGCCTGTAGGGGTGACCGAGGGGTAATCCCACCCTCCGCCTGTAGGGGTAGGAGTCTTTAGCAACATAATTGAGGCAAATAAAACCGATTATACAATGTTGACATAAATGATATAACACCCCCCTCCCCCCCCCCCCCCGCCTCCAGGGGGCGTCATCCCGCCCGTTTTTGGAGTAGAGTTTTCCTTTATTTTGTCCTTTGTGCTTCCAGACAAACCAGTAGAAATATATGGGAGGCCGCAGCGCCCCAGGACACAGATGGGGACATCAGTGCCGCCTAAAGCCCCACGGCCGCAGTCACTACCATCCAGGGGGCGGTCCTATCCTTGATGGTCCCACCCCAACCCCTACTGTCCGTGAGGGCTCCTATGCCTGCTAGCCCATCCTCCATTCAGGAGGCGGTCTTATCCCAGCTGGCCCCTCCCCCACCATCCAGGCAGTGGTCCTATCTCCGCTGACCTCTCCCCCACCCCTACTGTCCAGGGGGCGGTACTATGCCTGCTGGAATCTCCCCACCTCTATTGTACAGAGGGCAGTCCTTTCCCTGCTGGTCCCACCCCCACATCTTCATCCAGGGGGCGGTGATATCCCCGCTGGCCCCTCCCCAATCATCTAGGCGGCGGTCCTATCCCCACTGGCCCCTCCCCCATCCATTTTGTACAGGGACGGTCCTATTCCTGCTGGCCCCTCCCCCATTACATCCAGTGGGCGGTCCTATCTCCACTGGTCCCTCCCCCGCTACTGTCCAGGGGGCGGTCCTATCTACGCTGGCCCCTCCCCCCATAGACCCCAATAAAAACAAATACAAAAATAAAATTACAATTTCCACCATTGTAGAAACGAGTCGTGAGCGGAAGAAGGAAAGTTACACGAGACGCGTTCCATCCATCAGCGAGCGACGCCTATATACAACACCGGGGCCTCCCGTCCTCCACGGATGGCGGCACAACCAAACCAACGGAGGGAGAGGTCCGTCCAGGGCGGCCGTTACTCACAGGCCAGTTTACTATCAAAGCTGGAGAGCGCTATGGCGAAGGCCTGGAGGGCGCACATGGGGTAGTTATAGTCCATGGTGAAGACGTCCTCCGCCACCCGGCCAAACTGCATCACTATGTAATCAGCTGCAAGACAGAGAGCAGAACAGTGAGCACAGCTCTGGAGGATGAGACACCATGTAACAGCAGAATAGTGAGTGCAGCTCCGGAGGATGAGACATGATGTAACAGCAGAATAGCGAGTGCAGCTCTGGAGGATGAGACACCATGTAACAGCAGAATAGTGAGTGCAGCTCCGGAGGATGAGACATGATGTAACAGCAGAATAGTGAGTGCAGCTCTGGAGGATGAGACACCATGTAACAGCAGAATAGTGAGTGCAGCTCCGGAGGATGAGACATGATGTAACAGCAGAATAGTGAGTGCAGCTCTGGAGGATGAGACATGATGTAACAGCAGAATAGTGAGTGCAGCTCCAGAGGATGAGACATGATGTAACAGCAGAATAGTGAGTGCAGCTCCAGAGGATGAGACATGATGTAACAGCAGAATAGTGAGTGCAGCTCCGGAGGATGAGACACCATGTAACAGCAGAATAGTGAGCGCAGCTCTGGAGGATGAGACATGAAGTAAGAGCAGAATAGTGAGTGCAGCTCTGGAGGATGATACATGATGTAAGAGCAAAATAGTGAGTGCAGCTCTGGAGGATGAGACATGATGTAAGAGCAGAATAGTGAGTGCAGCTCTGGGGGATGAGACACCATGTAACAGCAGAATAGTGAGTGCAGCTCCGGAGGATGAGACATAATGTAACAGCAGAATAGTGAGTGCAGCTCCGGAGGATGACACACCATGTAACAGCAGAATAGTGAGTGCAGCTCTGGAGGATGAGACATGAAGTAAGAGCAAAATAGTGAGTGCAGCTCTGGAGGATGAGACAGGATGTAACAGCAGAATAGTGAGTACAGCTCTAGAAGATGAGACATGATGTAACAGCAGAATAGTGAGTGCAGCTCTGGAGGATGAGACATGATGTAACAGCAGAATAGTGAGTGCAGCTCCGGAGGATGAGACACAATGTAACAGCAGAATAGTGAGTGCAGCTCTGGAGGATGATACATGATGTAAGAGCAGAATAGTGAGCGCAGCTCTGATGGATGAGACATGATGTAACAGCAGTATAGTGAGTGCAGCTCTGGAGGATGAGACAGGATGTAAGAGCAGAATAGTGAGTGCAGCTCTGATGGATGAGACATGATGTAACAGCAGAATAGTGAGTGCAGCTCTGGAGGATGAGACATGATGTAACAGCAGAATAGTGAGTGCAGCTCTGGAGGATGAGACATGATGTAACAGCAGAATAGTGAGTGCAGCTCTGGAGGATGAGACATGATGTAACAGCAGAATAGTGAGTGCAGCTCTGGAGGATGAGACATGATGTAACAGCAGAATAGTGAGTGCAGCTCTGGAGGATGAGACATGATGTAACAGCAGAATAGTAAGTGCAGCTCTGGAGGTGACTGCTGATGTCACTTACGATCATTGTCGTGTATAATTTGGAAATTCTTGACAGACGCCTGGGTCACTCGGCCGTGAAAGTTCAGGACGTAGGACTGGGTGTCGTCGTTCCAGACGGGCGTCTTGTTGTGCAGCTCGATGACGCTCTCCGTGTTCTTGTTCTGCCACCGGGATAGGAGCGTTTCATGTTCCTGCAACAAAGGTGAGATGGAAGGTTCCAGAGATTTGTGCTGATGAGTAACCGGTGAGGGTTGCGGCTGAGACTCACGTTGCGGGGGCGGATGGAGACTCTCTCGTGGTCCATGTTCATGCCGGGGATGATGACGCTCATCTTCCGGGGGCCCTTAAAGCCCAACACATTGGTTTCCTAAAGAAGAATCCAGCAGATCCATCATCCCTGCACATCACACGCAGCTGGAGTTCCCCTTTAATTGCTCCTCCTTCAGCCCCTTGTGCTGTCCCTCTGTTATTCCTCCTGGAATCTGGGAAGGATCTGACCGGTTGGAGCGGTCTCCCTGCGTTCTGTGACGTGGTACGGTCCACGCTGTCAGTATCAGACACAACACCCCTATGACGCGGAGAATGGTGGCTCCCAGGGGTCAATTACTGGGTGACCAGGAGGAGCAACAGAGGGACAGTGGCGAGCCCCAGCACTCACATAGCAGATGGCCGCCAGCTCCTGCCGTAGGTTGCCGGCCTCCAGGCTGGAGGAAGTCTTCACCGGATTCATGCCGTTATCGTAGACGGTGAACTTGGTTCCCATCAGGTTTGACCTGCGGTGAGAGTCGGGGTTATTACCAGCACGTAATACCTGACACTACCGGCCGAGCCGTTATATGTTGTAACGTTACCGCAGCTTGCCGATAAAGCTCTCGCCCCCCCGGGACAGGTCGGTGGGATCAATGGAGATGAGGTAATTCGAGGTTTTACTCTTTTTCCGTTTTCTTCCGGCCAATAGGAAAACCTGAAAATATCAAGAAAGTCAGAATCTCAGGTCTGTGGTCAGGGTCAGGGTGTGTGGTCAGGGTCAGGGTGTGTGGTCAGGGTGTGTGGTCAGGGTCAGGGTGTGTGGTCAGGGTCAGGGTGTGTGGTCAGGGTGTGTGGTCAGGGTCAGGGTGTGTGGTCAGGGTCACGGTGTGTGGTCAGGGCGTGTGGTCAAGATCAGGGTGTGTGGTCAGGGTCAGGGTGTGTGGTCAGGGTCAGGGTGTGTGGTCAGGGTCAGGGTGTGTGGTCAGGGTGTGTGGTCAGGGTCAGGGTGTGTGGTCAGGGTTAGGGTGTGTGGTCAGGATCAGGGTGTGTGGTCAGGGTCACGGTGTGTGGTCAGGGCGTGTGGTCAAGATCAGGGTGTGTGGTCAGGGTCAGGGCGTGTGGTCAGGGCGTGTGGTCAAGATCAGGGTGTGTGGTCAGGGTCAGGGCGTGTGGTCAGGGCATGTGGTCAGGGTGTGTGATCAGGGTGTGTGGTCAGGATCAGGGTGTGTGGTCAGGGTGTGTGGTCAGGGTCAGGGCGTGTGGTCAGGGTGTGTGGTCAGGATCAGGGTGTGTGGTCAGGGTCAGGGCGTGTGGTCAGGGTGTGTGGTCAGGGTCAGGGCGTGTGGTCAGGATCAGGGCGTGTGGTCAGGGTCAGGGCGTGTGGTCAGGGTCAGGGCGTGTGGTCAGGGTCAGGGCGTGTGGTCAGGGTGTGTGGTCAGGGTCAGGGTGTGTGGTCAGGGTCAGGGCGTGTGGTCAGGGTCAGGGTGTGTGGTCAGGGTCAGGGTGTGTGGTCAGGGTCAGGGCGTGTGATCAGGGTCAGGGCGTGTGGTCAGGGTCAGGGCGTGTGGTCAGGGTCAGGGCGTGTGGTCAGGATCAGGGTGTGTGGTCAGGGTCAGGGCGTGTGGTCAGGATCAGGGTGTGTGGTCAGGGTCAGGGTGTGTGGTCAGGGCGTGTGGTTAGGATCAGGGTGTGTGGTCAGGATCAGGGCGTGTGGTCAGGGTCAGGGTGTGTGGTAAGGATCAGGGCGTGTGGTCAGGGCCTGTGGTTAGGATCAGGGTGTGTGGTCAGGATCAGGGTGTGTGGTCAGTGTGTGTGGTCAGGATCAGGGTGTGTGGTCAGGGTCACGGTGTGTGGTCAGGGTGTGTGGTCAGGATCGGTGTGTGGTCAGGATCAGGGTGTGTGGTCAGGGTTAGGGTGTGTGGTCAGGGTCACGGTGTGTGGTCAGGATCAGGGTGTGTGGTCAGGGTCAGGGTGTGTGATCAGGGTCAGGGTGTGTGGTCAGGGTCAGGGCGTGTGGTCAGGGTCAGGGCGTGTGGTCAGGGTGTGTGGTCAGGATCAGGGTGTGTGGTCAGGGTGTGTGGTCAGGATCAGGGTGTGTGGTCAGGATCAGGGTGTGTGGTCAGTGTGTGTGGTCAGGGTTAGGGTGTGTGGTCAGGATCAGGGTGTGTGGTCAGGGTCAGGGTGTGTGGTCAGGGTGTAAGGTCAGGGTGTGTGGTCAGGGTCAGGGTGTGTGGTCAGGGTGTGTGGTCAGGGTGTAAGGTCAGGGTGTGTGGTCAGGATCAGGGTGTGTGGTCAGTGTGTGTGGTCAGGGTTAGGGTGTGTGGTCAGGATCAGGGTGTGTGGTCAGGGTCAGGGTGTGTGGTCAGGGTGTGTGGTCAGGGTCAGGGTGTGTGGTCAGGGTGTGTGGTCAGGATCAGGGTGTGTGGTCAGGATCAGGGTGTGTGGTCAGGGTCAGGGTGTGTGGTCAGGATCAGGGTTTGTGGTCAGGATCAGGGTGTGTGATCAGGATCAGGGTGTGTGGTCAGGATCAGGGTGTGTGGTCAGGGTGTAAGGTCAGGGTGTGTGGTCAGGATCAGGGTGTGTGGTCAGGGTCAGGGTGTGTGGTCAGGGTGTAAGGTCAGGGTGTGTGGTCAGGATCAGGGTGTGTGGTCAGGGTCAGGGTGTGTGGTCAGGATCAGGGTGTGTGGTCAGGGTGTGTTTTCAAAGTCAGGGTGTGTGGTCAGGGTGTAAGGTCAGGGTGTGTGGTCAGGATCAGGGTGTGTGGTCAGGGTGTGTTTTCAAAGTCAGGGTGTGTGGTCAGGGTGTAAGGTCAGGGTGTGTGGTCAGGATCAGGGTGTGTGGTCAGGGTCAGGGTGTGTGGTCAGGGTGTAAGGTCAGGGTGTGTGGTCAGGGTGTGTTTTCAGGATCAGGGTGTGTGGTCAGGGTCAGGGTGTAAGGTCAGGGTGTGTGGTCAGGATCAGGGTGTGTGGTCAGGATCAGGGTGTGTGGTCAGGATCAGGGTGTGTGGTCAGGATCAGGGTGTGTGGTCAGGGTCAGGGTGTAAGGTCAGGGTGTGTGGTCAGGATCAGGGTGTGTGGTCAGGATCAGGGTGTGTGGTCAGGATCAGGGTGTGTGGTCAGGGTGTGTTTTCAGGGTCAGGGTGTGTTTTCAGGGTCAGGGTGCATCCGCTGGGGTCCTCCCCCCTGGTGGCCCTGTCTGGTAGTCCAGAAGAGTTGGGGCCCCCAGTGATTACAGGATAACTAACCACACAGGTTACAGTGACACCAGCTGCACAATTATCAGTAAACACGTATGAAAGTATGGGAAAGGATTCTTTACAGTAAGAGCAACACTTATACAGCCTTAAATGTAAAGACTCAATCCCAATCTAAATGACTAGCCTTAAAATGAATAGTCCTGGCCAATGAGAAAATAACACATGGAAGGCTTTTTTACAGTAAAGGCAGAACTTCTAATGCTAGCCATAGCTGTAACAAACAATGTTGGTCAATGTTCATTGCTCCCCCTCCCTCTAGACTTACAATGAACAGCTCTAACTAATGTGACCATTAAATATGGAAGGGTTCTTTACAGTAAAGGCAGCCCTTCTAAATTAACAGATGTAAAGAATCAATCAAATCACCAGTGAAAGAATAGATGTTCATTCATGCTGATCACTCTGTGACCCGAAAATAAATGGGTCCAAGCACAAGTAAGACAGTACAGGGAAGGATTCTTTGCAGTAAGGGCAGACGTCTAATAATCCTCCCTGTGACCCTAATAGTGCACACAGTGCTGAGCTGCACACATAAGGTGCGGCACCAGGGGGCGATGGTTCAGGATCTGGTAGTCAGAAGCTGATGTCGTTTTGACCTTTTTACCGTCCTCCCGCTCCAGGTGCAGGTAGTAGGTGGGGTACATGCCGCGGTCCATGCCCTTCTTGTCTCGGGTTATCCTGCACTTGATGGTGACCCCTTGAGGGGCCGGCCGCATGGAGAACTCCTCCAGGTCTTCTACATCGATAGGCGGCTCGTTGGTGGCGGGGCTGGGGGCCGACGCAGTCTCCTGCACAGATATCACAGGCATCACATCGGGCATCGGACTACAACTCCCATCATACAACATAGATTGGAAACATTCAGTAAGGATTCTCAGCAGAGTGAAGCATTGCCTGACCCCCCGGTGAGGAATTTACTGACCTTATTAGATTTCTTGCTGGTGGCGGAGCCCGGTCTGGTGTTACTGTTAAGCTGCGATGAGCTAGAACTGTCCTCATCTTCCTCATCCTCCTCTTCATCAAAGTTCATGCTGCTGGATATTCCTGACGGTGAATACAAGGAATTACAGCAAGGACAGGAAAGAATCAGCAGTCCGGCAAATCTCCCCCTACTCCAAACCCCCATACATAGAAGGGCCCAGGGGTCACCACCAAATGAGGAGACCGGTGCTGGCTAAGAGGTCACCACCAAGTGAGGAGACCAGTGCCAGCCCAGGGGTCACCACCAAGTGAGATCAGTGCCAGCCAAGAGGTTACCACCAAATGAGGAGACCGGTGCCGGCCAAGAGGTCACCACCAAGTGAGGAGACCAGTGCCGGCCAAGAGGTCACCACCAAGTGAGGAGACCAGTGCCCGCCCAGGGGTCACCACCAAGTGAGGAGACCAGTGCCAGCCAAGAGGTCAACACCAAGATAGGAGACCGGTGCCAGCCAAGAGGTCACCACCAAGTGAGGAGACCAGTGCCAGCCCAGGGGTCACCATCAAGTGAGATCAGTGCCAGCCAAGAGGTTACCACCAAATGAGGAGACCGGTGCCGGCCAAGAGGTCACCACCAAGTGAGGAGACCAGTGCCGGCCAAGAGGTCACCACCAAGTGAGGAGACCAGTGCCCACCCAGGGGTCACCACCAAGTGAGGAGACCAGTGCCGGCCAAGAGGTCACCACCAAGTGAGGAGACCAGTGCCCACCCAGGGGTCACCACCAAGTGAGGAGACCAGTGCCGGCCAAGAGGTCACCACCAAGTGAGGAGACCAGTGCCGGCCCAGGGGTTACTACCAAGTGAGGAGACCAGTGCCCGCCCAGGGGTCAACACCAAGTGAGGAGACCAGTGCCGGCAGAGAGGTCACCACCAAGTGAGGAGACCAGTGCCCGCCCAGGGGTCACCACCAAGTGAGGAGACCAGTGCCGGCCAAGAGGTCAACACCAAGATAGGAGACCGGTGCCAGCCAAGAGGTCACCACCAAGTGAGGAGACCAGTGCCAGCCCAGGGGTCACCACCAAGTGAGATCAGTGCCAGCCAGGAGGTCACCACCAAGTGAGGAGACCAGTGCCGGCCAAGAGGTCACCACCAAGTGAGGAGACCAGTGCCCACCCAGGGGTCACCACCAAGTGAGGAGACCAGTGCCGGCCAAGAGGTCACCACCAAGTGAGGAGATCAATGCCGGCCCAGGGGTTACTACCAAGTGAGGAGACCAGTGCCCGCCCAGGGGTCAACACCAAGTGAGGAGACCAGTGCCGGCCAAGAGTTCACCACCAAGTGAGATCAGTGCCAGCCCAGGGGTCACCACCAAGTGAGAAGACCAATGCCAGCCCAGGGGTCACCACCAAGTGAGGAGACAAGTGCCAGCCCAGGGGTCACCACCAAGTGAGGAGACCAGTGCCAGCCCAGGGGTCACCACCAAGTGAGGAGACCAGTGCCAGTCCAGGGGTCACCACCAAGTGAGGAGACCAGTGCCGGCCAAGAGGTCACCACCAAGTGAGGAGACCAGTGCCAGCCCAGGGGTCACCATCAAGTGAGGAGACCAGTGCCAGCCCAGGGGTCAACACCAAGTGAGCAGACCAGTGCTGGCCAAGAGGTCACCACGAAGTGAGATCAGTGCCCGCCCCGGGGGTCACCACCAAGTGAGGAGACCAGTGCCGGCCAAGAGGTCACCAATAAGTGAGGAGACCTGTGCCCGCCCAGGGGTCACCACCAAGTGAGACCAGTGGCGGCAAAGAGGTCACCACCAAGTAAGAAGACCAGTGCCAGCCAAGAGGTCACCACCAAGCTAGGAGACCAGTGCCAGCCAAGAGGTCACCACCAAGTGAGGAGACCAGAGCCAGCCCAGGGGTCACCACCAAGTGAGGAGACCAGTGCCGGCCCAGGGGTCACCACCAAGTGAGGAGACCAGTGCCAGCCAAGGGTTACCACCAAGTGAGGAGACCAGTGCCGGCCCAGGGGTCACCACCAAGTGAGAAGATCAATGCTGGCCCAGGGGTCACCAAGTGAGGAGATCAGTGCCAGCCAAGAGGTCAACACCAAGTGAGGAGACCAGTGCCAGCCCAGGGGTCACCACCAAGTGAGGAGACCAGTGCAGCCCAGGAGTCACCACCAAGTGAGGAGACCAGTGCCCGCCCAGGGGTTACCAACCAGTGCCGGCCCAGGGGTCACCACCAAGTGAGATCAGTGCCAGGGGTCACCACCAAGTGAAGAGACCAGGTCCCGCCCAGGGGTCAACACCAAGTGAGGAGACCAGTGCCGGCCAAGAGGTCACCACCAAGTGAGGAGATCAGTGCCAGCACAGGGGTCACCACCAAGTGAGGAGACCAGTGCCCACCCAGGGGTCACCACCAAGTGAGGAGACCAGGTCCCGCCCAGGGGTCACCACCAAGTGAGGAGATCAGTGCCGGCCCAGGGGTTACCACCAAGTGAGGAGACCAGTGCCGGCCAAGGGGTTACCACCAAGTGAGGAGACCAGTGCCAGCCCAGGGGTCACCACCAAGTGTGGAGACCAATGCCGGCCCAGGGGTCACCACCAAGTAAGGAGACCAGTGGCGGCCAAGAGGTCACCACCAAGTGAGGAGACCAGTGCCCGCCAAGGGGTCAACACCAAGTGAGGAGACCAGTGCCGGCCAAGAGTTCACCACCAAGTGAGATCAGTGCCAGCCCAGGGGTCACCACCAAGTGAGGAGACCAGTGCCAGCCCAGGGGTCACCACCAAGTGAGGAGACCAGTGCCAGCCCAGGGGTCACCACCAAATGAGGAGACCAGTGCTGGCCAGGAGGTCACTACCAAGTGAGGAGACCTGTGCCAGCCTAGGGGTCACCACCAAGTAAGGAGACCAGTGCCCGCCCAGGGGTCAACACCAAGTGAGGAGACCAGTGCAGCCCAGGGGTCACCACCAAGTGAGGAGACCAGTGCCCGCCCAGGGGTTACCAACCAGTGCTGACCCAGGGGTCACCACCAAGTGAGATCAGTGCCAGCCCAGGGGTCACCACCAAGTGAGGAGACCAACGCCAGCCCAGGGGTTACCACCAAGTGGGGAGACCAGTGCCGACCAAGGGGTCACCACCAAGTGAGGAGACCAGGTCCCGCCCAGGGGTCACCACCAAGTGAGGAGACCAGTGCCGGCCCAGGGGTCACCACCAAGTGAGGAGACCAGTGCCGGCCCAGGGGTTACCACCAAGTGAGGAATCCGGTTCCGGCCCAGGGGTCACCACCAAGTGAGGAGACCAGTGCCAGCCCAGGGGTCACCATCAAGTGAGGAGACCAGTGCCAGCCCAGGGGTCAACACCAAGTGAGCAGACCAGTGCTGGCCAAGAGGTCACCACGAAGTGAGATCAGTGCCCGCCCCGGGGGTCACCACCAAGTGAGGAGACCAGTGCAGCCCAGGAGTCACCACCAAGTGAGGAGACCAGTGCCCGCCCAGGGGTTACCACCAAGTGAGATCAGTGCCAGGGGTCACCACCAAGTGAGGAGACCAGGTCCCGCCCAGGGGTCACCACCAAGTGAGGAGATCAGTGCCGGCCAAGAGGTCACCACCAAGTGAGGAGACCAGTGCCCGCCCAGGGGTTACCACCAAGTGAGATCAGTGCCAGGGGTCACCACCAAGTGAGGAGACCAGTGCCCACCCAGGGGTCACCACCAAGTGAGGAGACCAGGTCCTGCCCAGGGGTCACCACCAAGTGAGGAGATCAGTGCCGGCCCAGGGGTTACCACCAAGTGAGGAGACCAGTGCCGGCCAAGGGGTTACCACCAAGTGAGGAGACCAGTGCCAGCCCAGGGGTCACCACCAAGTCTGGAGACCAGTGCTGGCCCAGGGGTCACCACCAAGTAAGGAGACCAGTGGCGGCCAAGAGGTCACCACCAAGTGAGGAGACCAGTGCCCGCCAAGGGGTCAACACCAAGTGAGGAGACCAGTGCCGGCCAAGAGTTCACCACCAAGTGAGATCAGTGCCAGCCCAGGGGTCACCACCAAGTGAGGAGACCAGTGCCAGCCCAGGGGTCACCACCAAGTGAGGAGACCAGTGCCAGCCCAGGGGTCACCACCAACTGAGGAGACCAGTGCTGGCCAGGAGGTCACTACCAAGTGAGGAGACCTGTGCCAGCCTAGGGGTCACCACCAAGTAAGGAGACCAGTGCCCGCCCAGGGGTCAACACCAAGTGAGGAGACCAGTGCAGCCCAGGGGTCACCACCAAGTGAGGAGACCAGTGCCCGCCCAGGGGTTACCAACCAGTGCTGGCCCAGGGGTCACCACCAAGTGAGATCAGTGCCAGCCCAGGGGTCACCACCAAGTGAGGAGACCATCGCCAGCCCAGGGGTTACCACCAAGTGAGGAGACCAGTGCCGACCAAGGGGTCACCACCAAGTGAGGAGACCAGTGCCCGCCCAGGGGTCACCACCAAGTGAGGAGACCAGTATAGCCCAGGGGTCACCACCAAGTGAGGAGACCAGTGCCCGCCCAGGGGTTACCAACCAGTGCTGGCCCAGGGGTCACCACCAAGTGAGATCAGTGCCAGCCCAGGGGTCACCACCAAGTGAGGAGACCAACGCCAGCCCAGGGGTTACCACCAAGTGAGGAGACCAGTGCCGACCAAGGGATCACCACCAAGTGAGGAGACCAGTGCCCGCCCAGGGGTTACCAACCAGTGCTGACCCAGGGGTCACCACCAAGTGAGATCAGTGCCAGCCCAGGGGTCACCACCAAGTGAGGAGACCAACGCCAGCCCAGGGGTTACCACCAAGTGGGGAGACCAGTGCCGACCAAGGGGTCACCACCAAGTGAGGAGACCAGGTCCCGCCCAGGGGTCACCACCAAGTGAGGAGACCAGTGCCGGCCCAGGGGTTACCACCAAGTGAGGAGACCAGTGCCGGCCCAGGGGTTACCACCAAGTGAGGAATCCGGTTCCGGCCCAGGGGTCACCACCAAGTGAGGAGACCAGTGCCAGCCCAGGGGTCACCATCAAGTGAGGAGACCAGTGCCAGCCCAGGGGTCAACACCAAGTGAGCAGACCAGTGCTGGCCAAGAGGTCACCACGAAGTGAGATCAGTGCCCGCCCCGGGGGTCACCACCAAGTGAGGAGACCAGTGCAGCCCAGGAGTCACCACCAAGTGAGGAGACCAGTGCCCGCCCAGGGGTTACCACCAAGTGAGATCAGTGCCAGGGGTCACCACCAAGTGAGGAGACCAGGTCCCGCCCAGGGGTCACCACCAAGTGAGGAGATCAGTGCCGGCCAAGAGGTCACCACCAAGTGAGGAGACCAGTGCCCGCCCAGGGGTTACCACCAAGTGAGATCAGTGCCAGGGGTCACCACCAAGTGAGGAGACCAGTGCCCACCCAGGGGTCACCACCAAGTGAGGAGACCAGGTCCTGCCCAGGGGTCACCACCAAGTGAGGAGATCAGTGCCGGCCCAGGGGTTACCACCAAGTGAGGAGACCAGTGCCGGCCAAGGGGTTACCACCAAGTGAGGAGACCAGTGCCAGCCCAGGGGTCACCACCAAGTCTGGAGACCAGTGCCGGCCCAGGGGTCACCACCAAGTAAGGAGACCAGTGGCGGCCAAGAGGTCACCACCAAGTGAGGAGACCAGTGCCCGCCAAGGGGTCACCACCAAGTGAGGAGACCAGTGCCGGCCAAGAGTTCACCACCAAGTGAGAACAGTGCCAGCCCAGGGGTCACCACCAAGTGAGGAGACCAGTGCCAGCCCAGGGGTCACCACCAAGTGAGGAGACCAGTGCCAGCCCAGGGGTCACCACCAAATGAGGAGACCAGTGCTGGCCAGGAGGTCACTACCAGGTGAGGAGACCTGTGCCAGCCTAGGGGTCACCACCAAGTAAGGAGACCAGTGCCCGCCCAGGGGTCAACACCAAGTGAGGAGACCAGTGCAGCCCAGGGGTCACCACGAAGTGAGGAGACCAGTGCCCGCCCAGGGGTTACCAACCAGTGCTGGCCCAGGGGTCACCACCAAGTGAGATCAGTGCCAGCCCAGGGGTCACCACCAAGTGAGGAGACCAACGCCAGCCCAGGGGTAACCACCAAGTGAGGAGACCAGTGCCGACCAAGGGGTCACCACCAAGTGAGGAGACCAGTGCCCGCCCAGGGGTCACCACCAAGTGAGGAGACCAGTATAGCCCAGGGGTCACCACCAAGTGAGGAGACCAGTGCCCGCCCAGGGGTTACCAACCAGTGCTGGCCCAGGGGTCACCACCAAGTGAGATCAGTGCCAGCCCAGGGGTCACCACCAAGTGAGGAGACCAACGCCAGCCCAGGGGTTACCACCAAGTGAGGAGACCAGTGCCGACCAAGGGATCACCACCAAGTGAGGAGACCAGGTCCCGCCCAGGGGTCACCACCAAGTGAGGAGACCAGTGCCGGCCCAGGGGTTACCACCAAGTGAGGAGACCAGTGCCGGCCCAGGGGTTACCACCAAGTGAGGAGACCAGTGCCAGCCCAGGGGTCACCACCAAGTGAGGAATCCGGTTCCGGCCCAGGGGTCACCACCAAGTGAGAAGACCAGTGCCAGCCAAGAGGTCACCACCAAGCTAGGAGACCAGTGCCAGCCAAGAGGTCACCACCAAGTGAGGAGACCAGAGCCAGCCCAGGGGTCACCACCAAGTGAGGAGACCAGTGCCGGCCCAGGGGTCACCACCAAGTGAGGAGACCAGTGCCAGCCCAGGGGTTACCACCAAGTAAGGAGACCAGTGCCGGCCCAGGGGTCACCACCAAGTGAGAAGATCAATGCTGGCCCAGGGGTCACCAAGTGAGGAGATCAGTGCCAGCCAAGAGGTCAACACCAAGTGAGGAGACCAGTGCCAGCCCAGGGGTCACCACCAAGTGAGGAGACCAGTGAAGCCCAGGAGTCACCACCAAGTGAGGAGACCAGTGCCCGCCCAGGGGTTACCAACCAGTGCCGGCCCAGGGGTCACCACCAAATGAGATCAGTGCCAGGGGTCACCACCAAGTGAGGAGACCAGGTCCCGCCCAGGGGTCACCACCAAGTGAGGAGATCAGTGCCGGCCAAGAGGTCACCACCAAGTGAGGAGATCAGTGCCAGCACAGGGGTCACCACCAAGTGAGGAGACCAGTGCCCACCCAGGGGTCACCACCAAGTGAGGAGACCAGGTCCCGCCCAGGGGTCACCACCAAGTGAGGAGATCAGTGCCAGCCCAGGGGTTACCACCATGTGAGGAGACCAGTGCCGGACAAGGGGTTACCACCAAGTGAGGAGACCAGTGCCAGCCCAGGGGTCACCACCAAGTGTGGAGACCAGTGCCGGCCCAGGGGTCACCACCAAGTAAGGAGACTAGTGGCGGCCAAGAGGTCACCACCAAGTGAGGAGACCAGTGCCCGCCAAGGGGTCAACACCAAGTGAGGAGACCAGTGCCGGCCAAGAGTTCACCACCAAGTGAGATCAGTGCCAGCCCAGGGGTCACCACCAAGTGAGGAGACCAGTGCCAGCCCAGGGGTCACCACCAAGTGAGGAGACCAGTGCCAGCCCAGGGGTCACCACCAAATGAGGAGACCAGTGCTGGCCAGGAGGTCACTACCAAGTGAGGAGACCTGTGCCAGCCTAGGGGTCACCACCAAGTAAGGAGACCAGTGCCCGCCCAGGGGTCAACACCAAGTGAGGAGACCAGTGCAGCCCAGGGGTCACCACCAAGTGAGGAGACCAGTGCCCGCCCAGGGGTTACCAACCAGTGCTGGCCCAGGGGTCACCACCAAGTGAGATCAGTGCCAGCCCAGGGGTCACCACCAAGTGAGGAGACCAACGCCAGCCCAGGGGTTACCACCAAGTGAGGAGACCAGTGCCGACCAAGGGGTCACCACCAAGTGAGGAGACCAGGTCCCGCCCAGGGGTCACCACCAAGTGAGGAGACCAGTGCCGGCCCAGGGGTTATCACCAAGTGAGGAGACCAGTGCCAGCCCAGGGGTTACCACCAAGTGAGGAGACCAGTGCCAGCCCAGGGGTCACCACCAAGTGAGGAATCCGGTTCCGGCCCAGTGGTCACCACCAAGTGAGGAATCCGGTTCCGGCCCAGGGGTCAACACCAAGTGAGGAGACCAGTGCCCGCCAAGGGGTCACCACCAAGTAAGATCAGTGCCGGCCCAGAGACTGGTGACTGGTGGTACCCAGCTTAAGGATTGGTGGAACAGTAAACGAAGAAATTACAATATTAACCCTTGTAATCCCTTCACCAGTGGGAGACCCTGAGCGGCTGAGGAGTGGGAGGAGCATAGTAATACACAGGGGGCCACACCCGCTCTGGAACCCCTCAGCAGGCTCACCTTTCTTCTGCATGGTCACCCTCAGGTCCTGCTTGCTCTGCTGTTGGCCGGTGGCCGTCGTCTCCCCTTCCTCCTCATCATGGTTGGATTGACCGACTGTAAGTATCTGAACGTGACTCCCGGTGTCCGCAGCCTCGTCCTGGAACGCCGCCGCCGGGCCATCGATACCTGGGGGGGTAAGGAGCTGGCAGTGAGCGAGCACAGAATAACACCGAGCAGGCAGGGAGGCGGCCGTCCCATCATCACTGCAGGGAGGAGCCCAAATCTCTGGGGCCCCAGTGCAGAATCTCTATCAGGGGCCCCGAACCACTACACTGCTGCCCCCCAGTGGCCAAGGAGCCCCCTAAAGTGCTGGTCTGCAACCTGGGGGAGGGGAGACTGCAACTCCCAGCATGCCCTGATAGCCTTCAACATCAGCCAGGGCATGCTGAGAGTTGTAGTGCTGCAACATCTGGAGAGCCACAGGTTACAGATCCCGGCCCTATAGTTACCCCTCCGGGTCTGCAGACCTGGACACCCAAGAAAAAACAAAATATAATAATAATATAAATAAACAAAATATAATAAATAATAATAACATAAATAAACAAAATATAATAATAATAATAATCATATTAATAAAAAACTAAATATAATAAATCATATAAACAAAATATAATAATAACAATAATAACAACAAAATATTACAATAATAATAATATAAAAAATATATAATAAATAATAATATAAACAAAATATAATAATAAAAAATAAAATATAATAATAAATAATATAAATAAACAAAATATAACAACAATAACAATAAACAAAATATAATAATAATAATAATAATAATAATAATAATAATAATAATAATAATAAAACAAAATATAATAATAATAACAAAATAAAATAAAATAAATAATAAAAAAAAACAAAATATAATCATAACAATAATAACAATATAAACAAACAAAATATAATAATAATAATAATAGTAATAAAAATGATATAAATTAACAATATAAAATAAAAATGTAGACTAAAACAATAACATCCAAATGAATGTAAATACATAAAAAATAGTATAGTAAACTACAAATAAAGTAATACAATAGAAATATAACTACAAATAATAAGACAGATAATAATATAGATACAAATCGGCAAATCTGGTAAATATTCTAATAATAATAAAAGATTCTCTAGTTTTATTATATTGTCATTTGGCTCCAGTGACTCCTCCCACTGCAGCCCCGGAGAGATGTAAGGAAGCCCCGCCCACATGTGACATGACACTAGAGAATGACCCCCATGGCTGAGCAGATGTGGGCTCCTGTGACTCCCCAGCTGATGGCGGGCCGGGCATGCTGGGATCACTGATCATTAGAAGGGGGTCCGTGCCCTCCGCCCCTCTATACTGCAGGATGATTGGGGCAGCAGTACTGCATCCAACTGTCTCCACCAGTCCCATAGACTCGCTCAGGCTCCTCCCACAGCGGAGCAGGGACACAGACCCCGTGGAGGTCCCAGCAGACAAGGCCGCATCTCAATATATCCCTCCCCCATAATGAACACGTCACATATGAAGCACAACACACAAGAGCCTTCATGCTGACGGACTCCACGGCTGTCACATGACCACAGATGGACATGGAGGCGTGGGGGCAGATGAGCTTCCAGGTGTTCCACTTTCTCTGGATCCACAGCCGTCCTTCTGATCCGGAATGTTCCAGGTTGATCCATCAGCTCTGAGGATGGTGGGCGTGCTCTGCGGGGGTCATGCTCTGTGGGTGGGTGGTCATGCAGTGTATGAGGAGCACATGCAGGGGGCGTCATGCCTCTGACCTTTCTGCTTTCCTTTCTTCTCTTTCCTGGTGCTGCCAGATGGGCAGCTAGTGGCAGCCGCCGCCTTGTTCTTCTTAGTAGATTTGGGAGGTTGAGCCTCGGCTGGGATCTGCGCCTCCTCCTGCTCGGCCTCCTGCACTGCTCGAGGGGGGTGGCCGAGAGACAGAGACAGCGCGTTACACACAGCGTCCACCCCACACACACCTCAGCGCTACCGGCACCCATCAGTGTGAACGCAGCCAACAGGAAGGAGAATAGTGGTAGGAGAGTATATACCGTATACCATCCTATATAAGAATTCATTTGCAAAGCGTAAGATTTCCTATTTCTTAAATATAACACTGATTTGTAGGAAAAATTTTAATATACCTTATTATTCCATTTAAAATATTTCCTCAGCAGTAGAATCGATATGTAACTTTATTTAATACACAATGATTGACCATCACCAGACTTTTAGGCCCAACGCGTTTCTTGAAGCAATCATCATCAGGGGCCGGTTAGCAGCATCACAGACAGGGACACTCTTCCATATGTACAGCACTATTCTGCTGTTACATCATGTCTCATCCTCCAGAGCTGCGCTCACTATTCTGCTGTTACATCATGTCTCATCCTCCAGAGCTGCACTCACTATTCTGCTGTTACATCATGTCTCATCCTCCAGAGCTGCACTCACTATTCTGCTGTTACATCATGTCTCATCCTCCAGAGCTGCACTCACTATTCTGCTGTTACATCATGTCTCATCCTCCAGAGCTGCACTCACTATTCTGCTGTTACATCATGTCTCATCCTCCAGAGCTGCACTCACTATTCTGCTGTTACATCATGTCTCATCCTCCTGAGCTGCACTCACTATTCTGCTGTTACATCATGTCTCATCCTCCAGAGCTGCACTCACTATTCTGCTGTTACATCATGTCTCATCCTCCAGAGCTGCACTCACTATTCTGCTGTTACATCATGTCTCATCCTCCTGAGCTGCACTCACTATTCTGCTGTTACATCATGTCTCATCCTCCAGAGCTGCACTCACTATTCTGCTGTTACATCATGTCTCATCCTCCAGAGCTGCACTCACTATTGTGTTACATCATGTCTCATCCTCCTGAGCTGCACTCACTATTCTGCTGTTACATCATGTCTCATCCTCCAGAGCCACACTCACTATTCTGCTGTTACACCATGTCTCATCCTCCTGAGCTGCACTCACTATTCTGCGGTTACATCATGTCTCATCCTCCTGAGCTGCACTCACTATTCTGCTGTTACATCATGTCTCATCCTCCAGAGCTGCACTCACTATTCTGCTGTTAAATCATGTCTCATCCTCCAGAGCTGCACTCACTATTGTGTTACATCATGTCTCATCCTCCTGAGCTGCACTCACTATTCTGCTGTTACATCATGTCTCATCCTCCAGAGCTGCACTCGCTATTCTGCTGTTACATCATGTCTCATCCTCCAGAGCTGCACTCACTATTCTGCTGTTACATCATGTCTCATCCTCCAGAGCTGCACTCGCTATTCTGCTGTTACATCCTGTCTCATCCTCCAGAGCTGCACTCACTATTCTGCTGTTACATCATGTCTCATCCTCCAGAGCTGCACTCACTATTCTGCTGTTACATCATGTCTCATCCTCCTGAGCTGCACTCACTATTCTGCTGTTACATCATGTCTCATCCTCCAGAGCTGCACTCACTATTCTGCTGTTACATCATGTCTCATCCTCCAGAGCTGCACTCACTATTGTGTTACATCATGTCTCATCCTCCTGAGCTGCACTCACTATTCTGCTGTTACATCATGTCTCATCCTCCAGAGCTGCACTCACTATTCTGCTGTTACATCATGTCTCATCCTCCATAGCTGCACTCACTATTCTGCTGTTACATCATGTCTCATCCTCCAGAGCTGCACTCGCTATTCTGCTGTTACATCATGTCTCATCCTCCAGAGCTGCACTCACTATTCTGCTGTTACATCATGTCTCATCCTCCAGAGCTGCACTCACTATTGTGTTACATCATGTCTCATCCTCCTGAGCTGCACTCACTATTCTGCTGTTACATCATGTCTCATCCTCCAGAGCTGCACTCACTATTCTGCTGTTACATCATGTCTCATCCTCCAGAGCTGCGCTCACTATTCTGCTGTTACATCATGTCTCATCCTCCAGAGCTGCACTCACTATTCAGCTGTTACATCATGTCTCATCCTCCAGAGCTGCACTCACTATTCTGCTGTTACATCATGTCTCATCCTCCAGAGCTGCACTCACTATTCTGCTGTTACATCATGTCTCATCCTCCAGAGCTGCACTCGCTATTCTGCTGTTACATCATGTCTCATCCTCCAGAGCTGCACTCGCTATTCTGCTGTTACATCATGTCTCATCCTCCAGAGCTGCACTCACTATTCTGCTGTTACATCATGTCTCATCCTCCAGAGCTGCACTCACTATTCTGCTGTTACATCATGTCTCATCCTCCAGAGCTGCACTCACTATTCTGCTGTTACATCATGTCTCATCCTCCAGAGCTGCACTCACTATTCTGCTGTTACATCATGTCTCATCCTCCAGAGCTGCACTCGCTATTCTGCTGTTACATCATGTCTCATCCTCCAGAGCTGCACTCCCTATTCTGCTGTTACATCATGTCTCATCCTCCAGAGCTGCACTCACTATTCTGCTGTTACATCATGTCTCATCCTCCAGAGCTGCACTCACTATTCTGCTGTTACATCATGTCTCATCCTCCAGAGCTGCACTCACTATTCTGCTGTTACATCATGTCTCATCCTCCTGAGCTGCACTCACTATTCTGCTGTTACATCATGTCTCATCCTCCAGAGCTGCACTCACTATTCTGCTGTTACATCATGTCTCATCCTCCAGAGCTGCACTCGCTATTCTGCTGTTACATCCTGTCTCATCCTCCAGAGCTGCACTCACTATTCTGCTGTTACATCATGTCTCATCCTCCTGAGCTGCACTCACTATTCTGCTGTTACATCATGTCTCATCCTCCTGAGCTGCACTCACTATTCTGCTGTTACATCATGTCTCATCCTCCAGAGCTGCACTCACTATTCTGCTGTTACATCATGTCTCATCCTCCTGAGCTGCACTCACTATTCTGCTGTTACATCATGTCTCATCCTCCAGAGCTGCACTCACTATTCTGCTGTTACATCATGTCTCATCCTCCATAGCTGCACTCACTATTCTGCTGTTACATCATGTCTCATCCTCCAGAGCTGCACTCGCTATTCTGCTGTTACATCATGTCTCATCCTCCAGAGCTGCACTCACTATTGTGTTACATCATGTCTCATCCTCCTGAGCTGCACTCACTATTCTGCTGTTACATCATGTCTCATCCTCCAGAGCTGCGCTCACTATTCTGCTCTTACATCATGTCTCATCCTCCAGAGCTGCACTCACTATTCAGCTGTTACATCATGTCTCATCCTCCAGAGCTGCACTCACTATTCTGCTGTTACATCATGTCTCATCCTCCAGAGCTGCACTCACTATTCTGCTGTTACATCATGTCTCATCCTCCAGAGCTGCACTCACTATTCTGCTGTTACATCATGTCTCATCCTCCAGAGCTGCACTCACTATTCTGCTGTTACATCATGTCTCATCCTCCAGAGCTGCACTCACTATTCTGCTGTTACATCATGTCTCATCCTCCAGAGCTGCACTCGCTATTCTGCTGTTACATCATGTCTCATCCTCCAGAGCTGCACTCGCTATTCTGCTGTTACATCATGTCTCATCCTCCAGAGCTGCACTCACTATTCTGCTGTTACATCATGTCTCATCCTCCAGAGCTGCACTCGCTATTCTGCTGTTACATCATGTCTCATCCTCCAGAGCTGCACTCACTATTCTGCTGTTACATCATGTCTCATCCTCCAGAGCTGCACTCGCTATTCTGCTGTTACATCATGTCTCATCCTCCAGAGCTGCACTCGCTATTCTGCTGTTACATCATGTCTCATCCTCCAGAGCTGCACTCGCTATTCTGCTGTTACATCATGTCTCATCCTCCAGAGCTGCACTCCCTATTCTGCTGTTACATCATGTCTCATCCTCCAGAGCTGCACTCACTATTCTGCTGTTACATCATGTCTCATCCTCCAGAGCTGCACTCACTATTCTGCTGTTACATCATGTCTCATCCTCCTGAGCTGCACTCACTATTCTGCTGTTACATCATGTCTCATCCTCCAGAGCTGCACTCACTATTCTGCTGTTACATCATGTCTCATCCTCCAGAGCTGCACTCACTATTGTGTTACATCATGTCTCATCCTCCTGAGCTGCACTCACTATTCTGCTGTTACATCATGTCTCATCCTCCAGAGCTGCACTCGCTATTCTGCTGTTACATCATGTCTCATCCTCCAGAGCTGCACTCGCTATTCTGCTGTTACATCATGTCTCATCCTCCAGAGCTGCACTCACTATTCTGCTGTTACATCATGTCTCATCCTCCAGAGCTGCACTCACTATTGTGTTACATCATGTCTCATCCTCCTGAGCTGCACTCACTATTCTGCTGTTACATCATGTCTCATCCTCCAGAGCTGCACTCACTATTCTGCTGTTACATCATGTCTCATCCTCCAGAGCTGCACTCGCTATTCTGCTGTTACATCATGTCTCATCCTCCAGAGCTGCACTCGCTATTCTGCTGTTACATCATGTCTCATCCTCCAGAGCTGCACTCCCTATTCTGCTGTTACATCATGTCTCATCCTCCAGAGCTGCACTCACTATTCTGCTGTTACATCATGTCTCATCCTCCAGAGCTGCTCTCACTATTCTGCTGTTACATCATGTCTCATCCTCCTGAGCTGCACTCACTATTCTGCTGTTACATCATGTCTCATCCTCCAGAGCTGCACTCACTATTCTGCTGTTACATCATGTCTCATCCTCCAGAGCTGCACTCACTATTGTGTTACATCATGTCTCATCCTCCTGAGCTGCACTCACTATTCTGCTGTTACATCATGTCTCATCCTCCAGAGCTGCACTCGCTATTCTGCTGTTACATCATGTCTCATCCTCCAGAGCTGCACTCGCTATTCTGCTGTTACATCATGTCTCATCCTCCAGAGCTGCACTCACTATTCTGCTGTTACATCATGTCTCATCCTCCAGAGCTGCACTCACTATTGTGTTACATCATGTCTCATCCTCCTGAGCTGCACTCACTATTCTGCTGTTACATCATGTCTCATCCTCCAGAGCTGCACTCACTATTCTGCTGTTACATCATGTCTCATCCTCCAGAGCTGCGCTCACTATTCTGCTGTTACATCATGTCTCATCCTCCAGAGCTGTGCTCACTATTCTGCTGTTACATCATGTCTCATCCTCCAGAGCTGCGCTCACTATTCTGCTGTTACATCATGTCTCATCCTCCAGAGCTGCACTCGCTATTCTGCTGTTACATCATGTCTCATCCTCCAGAGCTGCACTCGCTATTCTGCTGTTACATCATGTCTCATCCTCCAGAGCTGCGCTCACTATTCTGCTGTTACATCATGTCTCATCCTCCAGAGCTGCACTCACTATTGTGTTACATCATGTCTCATCCTCCTGAGCTGCACTCACTATTCTGCTGTTACATCATGTCTCATCCTCCAGAGCTGCACTCACTATTCTGCTGTTACATCATGTCTCATCCTCCAGAGCTGCGCTCACTATTCTGCTGTTACATCATGTCTCATCCTCCAGAGCTGCACTCACTATTCAGCTGTTACATCATGTCTCATCCTCCAGAGCTGCACTCACTATTCTGCTGTTACATCATGTCTCATCCTCCAGAGCTGCACTCACTATTCTGCTGTTACATCATGTCTCATCCTCCAGAGCTGCCCTCACTATTCTGCTGTTACATCATGTCTCATCCTCCAGAGCTGCACTCACTATTCTGCTGTTACATCATGTCTCATCCTCCAGAGCTGCACTCACTATTCTGCTGTTACATCATGTCTCATCCTCCAGAGCTGCACTCGCTATTCTGCTGTTACATCATGTCTCATCCTCCAGAGCTGCACTCGCTATTCTGCTGTTACATCATGTCTCATCCTCCAGAGCTGCACTCGCTATTCTGCTGTTACATCATGTCTCATCCTCCAGAGCTGCACTCACTATTCTGCTGTTACATCATGTCTCATCCTCCAGAGCTGCACTCACTATTCTGCTGTTACATCATGTCTCATCCTCCAGAGCTGCACTCACTATTCTGCTGTTACATCATGTCTCATCCTCCAGAGCTGCACTCCCTATTCTGCTGTTACATCATGTCTCATCCTCCAGAGCTGCACTCGCTATTCTGCTGTTACATCATGTCTCATCCTCCAGAGCTGCACTCGCTATTCTGCTGTTACATCATGTCTCATCCTCCAGAGCTGCACTCCCTATTCTGCTGTTACATCATGTCTCATCCTCCAGAGCTGCACTCACTATTCTGCTGTTACATCATGTCTCATCCTCCAGAGCTGCACTCACTATTCTGCTGTTACATCATGTCTCATCCTCCTGAGCTGCACTCACTATTCTGCTGTTACATCATGTCTCATCCTCCAGAGCTGCACTCACTATTCTGCTGTTACATCATGTCTCATCCTCCAGAGCTGCACTCACTATTGTGTTACATCATGTCTCATCCTCCTGAGCTGCACTCACTATTCTGCTGTTACATCATGTCTCATCCTCCAGAGCTGCACTCGCTATTCTGCTGTTACATCATGTCTCATCCTCCAGAGCTGCACTCGCTATTCTGCTGTTACATCATGTCTCATCCTCCAGAGCTGCACTCACTATTCTGCTGTTACATCATGTCTCATCCTCCAGAGCTGCACTCACTATTGTGTTACATCATGTCTCATCCTCCTGAGCTGCACTCACTATTCTGCTGTTACATCATGTCTCATCCTCCAGAGCTGCACTCACTATTCTGCTGTTACATCATGTCTCATCCTCCAGAGCTGCGCTCACTATTCTGCTGTTACATCATGTCTCATCCTCCAGAGCTGTGCTCACTATTCTGCTGTTACATCATGTCTCATCCTCCAGAGCTGCGCTCACTATTCTGCTGTTACATCATGTCTCATCTTCCAGAGCTGCGCTCACTGTTCTGCTATTACATCATGTCTCATCCTCCAGAGCTGCACTCACTATTCTGCTGTTACATCATGTCTCATCCTCCAGAGCTGCACTCACTATTGTGTTACATCATGTCTCATCCTCCTGAGCTGCACTCACTATTCTGCTGTTACATCATGTCTCATCCTCCAGAGCTGCACTCGCTATTCTGCTGTTACATCATGTCTCATCCTCCAGAGCTGCACTCGCTATTCTGCTGTTACATCATGTCTCATCCTCCAGAGCTGCACTCACTATTCTGCTGTTACATCATGTCTCATCCTCCAGAGCTGCACTCACTATTGTGTTACATCATGTCTCATCCTCCTGAGCTGCACTCACTATTCTGCTGTTACATCATGTCTCATCCTCCAGAGCTGCACTCACTATTCTGCTGTTACATCATGTCTCATCCTCCAGAGCTGCGCTCACTATTCTGCTGTTACATCATGTCTCATCCTCCAGAGCTGTGCTCACTATTCTGCTGTTACATCATGTCTCATCCTCCAGAGCTGCGCTCACTATTCTGCTGTTACATCATGTCTCATCTTCCACAGCTGCGCTCACTGTTCTGCTATTACATCATGTCTCATCCTCCAGAGCTGCACTCACTATTCTGCTGTTACATCATGTCTCCTCCTCCAGAGCTGCGCTCACTATTCTGCTGTTACATCCCGTCTCATCCTCCAGAGCCGCACTCACTATTCTGCTGTTACATCATGTCTCATCCTCCAGAGCCGCACTCACTATTCTGCTGTTACATCATGTCTCATCCTCCAGAGCCGCACTCACTATTCTCCAATTGAGGGGACAGAGGGGTTTAGAGGACGACAGAGGAGACTGGAAGAGGACAAAGGAGTCTGGAGGAGGATGACAGAGGAGTCTGCAGGAAAAAAAAGGGGTCTGGAGGAGGATTGAGAGGGGTTTGGAGGAGGATAGAGGGGTCTACAGTAGGATAGAAGAGTCTTGAGGAGGATAGAGAGGTCTAGAGGAGGATAGAGTAGTCTGGAGGAGGATAGCGGAGTCTAGAGGAGGAAAGGGGGGGGGATATAGTTCAGTGTTTGCCCAATATTTAATTCTGTCATTCGACATCGGGAACTGTATAACCCAGGGGCAGAGGTCAGGGGGCAGAGGTCAGGGGTAATGAGGCATAAGGCCTCTCTTCTCTCACTGACTTCTCCGAGTGTGAACAGACCTCAAGCCGCCCAGCAATCACTCAGCAATCAGAGACCCCCGCCCCAGAGCCGTCTCTCCTGCTGTAATACCACAAATATCCTGAGGACGAAGGGGGCGCTGTGTGTTAAAGAAAGCAGCCATACTGCTCTAATCCTGGAGCAAGGAATTGTGGGAGATAGAAGAACCTATGGCTGGGAGGTGAGGGAGACCTGGGTCATGTGATCCTCACTTGTAACAATGTTGCAGATTTTAGTTAATAAGTTCTATTATTTGGTAAACATTGTATCTGTTATAGATAACGGAATTAAAGGGCCGGCGCAGTGTGTAACTGACCGTGATAGATGGCGCTGCTGTTACTGCTGTGATAGGACTCCACCAGGGGGGCCTGCTCCTCCGACTGCTTCATCCTGCGGGCGCGACTCCGACCGTCCACGTTAGACTGAACCATCAGCGGCTCCTGACGCTTCTTCTTCTGCTTCTGTTCTAATAGGGCGCGCTGCCGAATACAGAGGAGGAAGAGAGGTAGTCACAGCCCCGCCCCCTGTATATAATAGTAACAGCCCCGCCCCTGTGTACAGAGAGGTAGTCACAGCCCGCCCCTGTATATAATAGTAACAGCCCCGCCCCTGTGTATAGAGAGGTAGTCACAGCCCCGCCCCTGTATATAATAGTAACAGCCCCGCCCCTGTGTACAGAGAGGTAGTCACAGCCCGCCCCCTGTATATAATAGTAACAGCCCCGCCCCTGTGTACAGAGAGGTAGTCACAGCCCCGCCCCCTGTATATAATAGTAACAGCCCCGCCCCTGTGTATAGAGAGGTAGTCACAGCCCCGCCCCTGTATATAATAGTAACAGCCCCGCCCCTGTGTACAGAGAGGTAGTCACAGCCCCGCCCCCTGTATATAATAGTAACAGCCCCGCCCCTGTGTACAGAGAGGTAGTCACAGCCCCGCCCCCTGTATACAATAGTAACAGCCCGCCCCTGTGTATAGAGAGGTAGTCAGAGCCCCGCCCCTGTATATAATAGTAACAGCCCCGCCCCTGTGTATAGAGAGGTAGTCACAGCCCCGCCCCCTGTATATAATAGTAACAGCCCCGCCCCTGTGTATAGAGAGGTAGTCACAGCCCCGCCCCCTGTATATAATAGAGACAGCCCCGCCCCCTGTATATAATAGTAACAGCCCAGCGTATATCCTGTGTATGGAGGTAGTCACAGCCCCGCCCCCTGTATATCAAGAGGTAGTCACAGCCCCGCCCTCTGTATACCCTGTGTATAGAGAGGTAGTCACAGCCCGCCCCGTGTATATTATAGTAACAGCCCCGCCCCCTGTATATCCTGTGTATAGAGAGGTAGTCACAGCCCCGCCCCGTGTATATCCTGTGTATAGAGAGGTAGTCACAGCCCCGCCCCCTGTATACCATGTGTATAGATAGGTAGTCACAGCCCTGCCCCCTGTATATCCTGTGTATAGAGAGGTAAGCACAGCCCCGCCCCCTGTATATTATGTGTATAGAGAGGAAGTCACAGCCCCGCCCCCTGTATATCATGTGTATAGAGGAAGTCACAGCCCGCCCCCTGTATATCCTGTGTATAGAGAGGTAGTCACAGCCCCGCCCCCTGTATATCCTGTGTATAGAGGTAGTCACAGCCCCACCCCCTGTATATCATGTATATAGAGAGGTAGTCACAGCCCCGCCCCCTGTATATCCTGTGTATAGAGAGGTAGTCACAGCCTCGCCCCCCGTATATCCTGTGTATAGAGAGGTAGTCACAGCCCCGCCACCCGGTATATCCGGTATATCCTGTGTAAAGAGAGGTAGTCACAGCCCCGCCCCCTGTATATCCTGTGTAAAGAGAGGTAGTCACAGCCCCGCCCCCTGTATATCCTTTGTATAGAGAGCTAGTCACAGCCCCGCCCCCTGTATATCCTATGTATAGAGAGGTAGTCACAGCCCCGCCCCCTGTATATCCTGTGTATAGAGGTAGTCACAGCCCCGCCCCCTGTATATAGAGAGGTAGTCACAGCCCCGCCCCCTGTATATCCTGTGTATAGAGAGGTAGTCACAGTCCCGCCCCCTGTATATCTTTTATATAGAGAGGTAGTCACAGCCCCGCCCCCTGTATATCCTGAGTATAGAGTGATAGTCACAGCCCCCGCCCCCTGTATATCCTGTGTATAGAGAGGTAGTCACAGCCCCGCCCCCTGTATATCCTGTGTATAGAGGTAGTCACAGCCCAGCCCCCTGTATATCCTGTGTATAGAGGTAGTCACAGCCCCGCCCCCTGTATATCCTGTGTATAGAGAGGTAGTCACAGCCCCGCCCCCTGTATATCCTGTGTATAGAGGTAGTCACAGCCCGGCCCCCTGTATATCCTGTGTATAGAGAGGTAGTCACAGCCCTGCCCCCTGTATATCCTGTGTATAGAGGTAGTCACAGCCCCGCCCCCTGTATATCCTGTGTATAGAGGTAGTCACAGCCCCGCCCCCTGTATATCCTGTGTATAGAGAGGTAGTCACAGGCAGCTTCGTCCCCTGTATATCCTGTGTATAGAGGTAGTCACAGCCCCGCCCCCTTTATATGCTGTGTATAGAGAGGTAGTCACAGCCCTGCCTCCTGAATATCCTGTATATAGAGAGGTAGTCACAGCCCTGCCCCCTGTATATCCTGTGTATAGAGAGGTAGTCACAGCCCCGCCCCCTGTATATCATGTATATAGAGAGGTAGTCACAGCCCCGCCCCCTGTATATCCTGTGTATAGAGAGGTAGTCACAGCCCTGCCCCCCGTATATCCTGTGTATAGAGAGGTAGTCACAGCCCCGCCCCCTTTATATTCTATGTATAGAGAGGTAGTCACAGCCCCGCCCCCTGTATATCCTGTGTATAGAGGTAGTCACAGCCCCGCCCCCTGTATATAGAGGTAGTCACAGCCCCGCCCCCTGTATATCCTGTGTATAGAGAGGTAGTCACAGTCCCGCCCCCTGTATATCTTTTATATAGAGAGGTAGTCACAGCCCCGCCCCCTGTATATCCTGAGTATAGAGTGATAGTCACAGCCCCGCCCCCTGTATATCCTGTGTATAGAGAGGTAGTCACAGCCCCGCCCCCTGTATATCCTGTGTATAGAGGTAGTCACAGCCCCGCCCCCTGTATATCCTGTGTATAGAGAGGTAGTAACAGCCCCGCCCCCTGTATATTCTGTGTATAGAGAGGTAGTCACAGCCCCCCCCCCCGGATATATCCTCTGTATAGAGAGGCAGTCACAGCCCCGCCCCCTTTATATCCTGTATAGAGAGGTAGTCACAGCCCCGCCCCCTGTATATCCTGTGTATAGATAGGTAGTCATAGCCCCGCCCCCTGTATATCCTGTGTATAGAGAGGTAGTCACAGCCCCGCCCCCTGTATATTCTGCGTATAGAGAGGTAGTCACAGCCCCGCCCCCTGTATATCCTGTGTATAGAGAGGTAGTCACAGCCCCGTCCCCTGTATATCCTGTGTATAGAGAGGTAGTCACAGCTCCGCACCCTGTATATCCTGTGTATAGAGAGGTAGTCACAGCCCCGCCCCCTGTATATTCTGTGTATAGAGAGGTAGTCACAGCCCCGCCCCCTGTATATTCTGTGTATAGAGAGGTAGTTACAGCCCCGCCCCCTGTATATCCTGTGTATAGAGAGGTAGTCACAGCCCCGCCCCCTGTATATCCTGTGTATAGAGAGGTAGTCACAGCCCCGCCCCCTGTATATTCTGTGTATAGAGGTGTAGTAACAGCCCCGCCCCCTGTATATCCTGTGTATAGAGAGGTAGTCACAGCCCCTCCCCCTGTATATCCTGTGTATAGAAAGGTAGTCACAGCTCCGCACCCTGTATATCCTGTGTATAGAGAGGAAGTCACAGCCCCGCCCCCTGTATATCCTGTGTATAGAGAGGTAGTCACAGCCCGCCCCCTGTATATCCTGTGTATAGAGAGGTAGTTACAGCCCCGCCCCCTGTATATCCTGTGTATAGAGAGGTAGTCACAGCTCCGCACCCTGTATATCCTGTGTATAGAGAGGTAGTCACAGCCCCGCCCCCTGTATATTCTGTGTATAGAGAGGTAGTTACAGCCCCGCCCCCTGTGTTCACAGTACAATATTGTATTATCTGTTACTAATCTGAGATGATCAATATCAGTATAGTATCGGTGCAGTATCAGTATAGTAGCAGTGCAGTATCAGTATAGTATCGGTGCAGTATCAGTATAGTAGCGGTGCAGTATCAGTATAGTAGCGGTGCAGTATCAGTATAGTATCGGTGCAGTATCAGTATAGTATCGGTGCAGTATCAGTATAGTAGCGGTGCAGTATCAGTATAGTAGCGGTGCAGTATCAGTATAGTAGCGGTGCAGTATCAGTATAGTATCGGTGCAGTATCAGTATAGTAGCGGTGCAGTATCAGTATAGTAGCGGTGCAGTATCAGTATAGTAGCGGTGCAGTATCAGTATAGTAGCGGTGCAGTATCAGTATAGTAGCGGTGCAGTATCAGTATAGTAGCGGTGCAGTATCAGTATAGTAGCGGTGCAGTATCAGTATAGTAGCGGTGCAGTATCAGTATAGTAGCGGTGCAGTATCAGTATAGTAGCGGTGCAGTATCAGTATAGTAGCGGTGCAGTATCAGTACTGCAGGGTTGGATCATTTCGGTGAAACCGCAGCACATGTGAACACAGTCTAATACTAATAATTGTTATTGATCAGTTACTGATCACCGTCTCCACCCATATCCCATCATGTAACTCCATGAGTTGGGGGCTGCACTCACCTGTCTGTCCAGCTTCTGTTGGCGCAGACTACTACTCTCATCATCCAGAACACTGCAATACAAACAGATCAGAGTAACTATAACTGCATATAGGTCTGTGGGGGTGACAACTACAACTACTTCTGGATGGCTGCTGCACCCCCGCACCCCCTGATGGATGATGGGTCTGAATAGTCCCCCACCCCCACCCCCGTCTATTAGCCGGTGCCCCTCCTGATGGGTGATGGGTCTGGACAGCTGCCCCCCCCCCAGGGTCCATTAGCCGCTGCCCCTCCTGATGGGTGATGGGTCTGGACAGCTGCCCCCCCCCAGGGTCCATTAGCCGCTGCCCCTCCTGATGGGTGATGGGTCTGGATAGTCCCCCCCCCCCCCAGGGTCCATTAGCCGGTGCCCCTCCTGATGGGTGATGGGTCTGGATAGTCCCCCCCCCCCCCAGGGTCCATTAGCCGGTGCCCCTCCTGATGGGTGATGAGTCTGGATAGTCCACCCCCCCCCCCCCAGGGTCCATTAGCCGGTGCCCCTCCTGATGGGTGATGCAGGTAATTGGGCGCTGGCACCTCGCCCATCACTCCCATCATCGTCTTATTAGATCTGCCTGCAGTAATTGGGCATCAGAGGGCGATACGGAGGGATCTGTGATGCTTCGTCTGTCCGGAGAGATGGCAGTGAGAGAGAACAGACGCCCAGAGACCCCGACACCCGGACTACAAGTAACAGCAAGCACATAACAGGGGAGGGACAGAGAGGAGTCATCTGCCACTGCTGTTCATGGAACCTTCAGCCAGAATAAAACAATGCAGGATGCTGATCCTGCTGGTTACTGATCCTGCTGATTACTCATCCTGCCTTTTAGTGACCCTGCTGGTTACTGATCCTGCTGATTACTCATCCTGCCTTTTAGTGACCCTGCTGGTTACTGATCCTGCTGGTTACTGATCCTGCTGATTACTCATCCTGCCTTTTAGTGACCCTGCTGGTTACTGATCCTGCTGGTTACTGATCCTGCTGATTACTCATCCTGCCTTTTAGTGATCCTGCTGGTTACTGATCCTGCTGATTACTCATCCTGCCTTTTAGTGATCCTGCTGGTTACTGATCCTGCTGATTACTCATCCTGCCTTTTAGTGACCCTGCTGGTTACTGATCCTGCCAGACTCTCTCCTTGCCAGCTACTGATCCTGGTAATTGTACAAGGTACTGGGCACCAGGTGATCAGTCAGCTCCCTCTCTCCATATATACATGAGATCTTCATAGGGCTCCATTCCCCTGGCGGAGGGCACCCAGCTTTGCCAGAGCCCTGACTGCCAATCCCACATAGTGATGTAACTGCACAGGAAGCTACCTGGGGGCTCATGGAGGGGGAGGGTCTCCTTCATGTTAAATGCCCCTTTCTTCCACCTTGGACATTTGGCCCCTTGTGCTGCCGGACATGAAGCCCCCCCCCCCCCCCAGGAAGGAAGGAAGCGCCGGCCGTTCCATCATGTGCCCCCATTCATGTGTCTGGGCACAGACCCCCAGTCTCCTCAGCACCTGCTGCTGCACAAACGCCTTAAAGAGTCCGATCCAAGGAGAACGCCGGAGCCTCAATGCTTCATATTCATCCCCGGGAGAGGAAGGAAAGACCCTCATAGACCCCCAACCCTGAATGAGGTCATTGATGCTGAGAACAACACAGGAGCCATGGATACAATGTATCACCCCCATCATCCCTGACCCCAGGAGCTGACATTCTAATCTCCTATCACACACAGTGTATCATCACTCCCATCATCCTCCCTGACGCCAGGAGCTAACACTCTAATCTCCTATCACACACAGTGTATCATCCCTCCCATCATCCTCCCTGACCCCAGGAACTGACACTCTAATCTCCTATCACACACAGTGTACCATCACTCCCATCATCCCTGACCCCAGGAGCTGACATTCTAATCTCCTAACACACACAGTGTATCATCACTCCCATCATCTCTGACCCCAGGAGCGGACACTCTAATCTCCTATCACACACAGTGTATCATCACTCCCATCATCCTCCCTGACCCCAGGAGCTGACACTCTAATCTCTTATCACACACAGTGTACCATCACTCCCATCATCCCTGACCCCAGGAGCTGACACTCTAATCTCCTAACACACACAGTGTATCATCACTCCCATCATCTCTGACCCCAGGAGCTGACACTCTAATCTCCTATCACACACAGTGTACCATCACTCCCATCCTCCCTGACCCCAGGAGCTGACACTCTAATCTCCTATCACACACAGTGTATCATCACTCCCATCATCCTCCCTGACCCCAGGAGCTGACACTCTAATCTCCGATCACACACAGTGTATCATCACTCCCATCATCCTCCCTGACCCCAGGAGCTGACACTCTAATCTCCTATCACACACAGTGTATCATCACTCCCATCATCCTCCCTGACCCCAGGAGCTGACACTCTAATCTCCTATCACACACAGTGTATCATCACTCCCATCATCCTCCCTGACCCCAGGAGCTGACACTCTAATCTCTTATCACACACAGTGTATCATCACTCCCATCATCTCTGACCCCAGGAGCTGACACTCTAATCTCCTATCACACACAGTGTATCATCACTCCCATCATCCTCCCTGACCCCAGGAGCTGACACTCTAATCTCCTATCACACACAGTGTATCATCACTCCCATCATCTCTGACCCCAGGAGCTGACACTCTAATCTCCTATCACACACAGTGTATCATCACTCCCATCATCCTCCCTGACCCCAGGAGCTGACACTCTAATCTCCTATCACACACAGTGTATCATCACTCCCATCATCCTCCCTGACCCCAGGATCTGACACTCTAATCTCCTATCACACACAGTGCATCATCACTCCCATCATCCTCCCTGACCCCAGGAGCTGACACTCTAATCTCCTAACACACACAGTGTACCATCACTCCCATCATCTCTGACCCCAGGAGCTGACACTCTAATCTCCTATCACACACAGTGTATCATCACTCCCATCATCATCCTCCCTGACCCCAGGAGCTGACACTCTAATCTCCTATCACACACAGTGTACCATCACTCCCATCATCTCTGACCCCAGGAGCTGACACTCTAATCTCCTATCACACACAGTGTACCATCACTCCCATCATCTCCCAGGTGCAGGATTCCTTACAATGTTTCCATCTCTTTCGCAGCTAATGAAGTATCACCCTGTATCCGATCTCATCCACCTCCCCCCTCATTAGCTGCAGAATATTCTGGGTATTAATATACAATATACTTATGTGACATCATCGCATCCTGAACTGCGGAGAGTAAAGAAGGCACACAGGAAAGGCTTAGATACATTGGCTTAGCAGACGGTATCACACATGGTAGGATTAGATACAGAGGCTAAACAGACAGGATTGTGGTGTCCCACAATTAGTGTTCTATGCACCTGTCACAAAGTCCTCACTTCAGGATAAGCGGTGAATGAGGTATTCTAGAGTTTCACCACTAGGTGTCAGTGTTTCTTTTACTTATGTGTTGCACGGCTGTAGGAAGTGATGGGTTAAATGTTTCTGATATACCATGTGTTTACTGATGACCAATAGGAGGTGCCTTCTCTTTCTCAGCCTATCCTGACTCTCTACACACACTCGCCCCCTGTAGGAGGAGATAGCCAGCACCCTCTGGGAGGAAGTACACAGGGTAGGTGAGTCTAGTCACCAGTGTGAACAGATGCAGCTAGGGACCAGCAGTTCTTTCACTATGACTATTATATCTATTATGCAGTGCTAAGCAGACCCAAGGGAGAGGTCACCAAGGAACACCCTGACCCACCCAGGAACCTGTCACAACAGAGCAGGGCAGTATCCTAATAACAGAGGAACTAGCCTCTATAGGACAAAGCAGCAAGTATAGGAGGCCTACGTATCCTATCGTGCAGTGCAGGTAACTGGGAAACCTCAGAAACCTAGCTACACCCAGAAAACCACTGCTGGGGCTTGTAGTACCCTGTACTATACTGTAAGAGCGGTCACACTGTGGTGTATATACTGTAAGAGCGGTCACACTATGGTGTATATACTGTAAGAGCGGTCACACTGTGGTGTATATACTGTAGGAGCGGTCACACTATGGAGTATATACTGTAGGAGCGGTCACACTATGGTGTATATACTGTAAGAGCGGTCACACTATGGTGTATATACTGTAAGAGCGGTCACACTATGGAGTATATACTGTAAGAGCAGTCACACTATGGGGTATATACTGTAAGAGCGGTCACACTATGGTGTATATACTGTAAGAGCGGTCACACTATGGTGTATATACTGTAAGAGCGGTCACACTATGGGGTATATACTGTAAGAGCGGTCACACTATGGTGTATATACTGTAAGAGCGGTCACACTATGGGGTATATACTGTAAGAGCGGTCACACTATGGTGTATATACTGTAAGAGCGGTCACACTATGGGGTATATACAGTAAGAGCGGTCACACTATGGTGTATATACTGTAAGAGCGGTCACACTATGGGGTATATACTGTAAGAGCGGTCACACTATGGGGTATATACTGTAGGAGCGGTCACACTATGGTGTATATACTGTAAGAGCGGTCACACTATGGTGTATATACTGTAAGAGCGGTCACACTATGGGGTATATACTGTAAGAGCGGTCACACTATGGTGTATATACTGTAAGAGCGATCACACTATGGGGTATATACTGTAAGAGCGGTCACACTATGTGGTATATATTGTAAGAGCGGTCACACTATGGTGTATATACTGTAAGAGCGGTCACACTATGGTGTATATACTGTAGGAGCGGTCACACTATGGTATATACTGTAAGAGCGGTCACACTATGGTGTATATACTGTAAGAGCGGTCACACTATGGGGTATATACTGTAAGAGCGGTCACACTATGGAGTATATACTGTAGGAGCGGTCACACTATGGTGTATATACTGTAAGAGCGGTCACACTATGGGGTATATACTGTAAGAGCGGTCACACTATGGGGTATATACTGTAAGAGCGGTCACACTATGGGGTATATACTGTAAGAGCGGTCACACTATGGGGTATATACTGTAAGAGCGGTCACACTATGGTGTATATACTGTAGGAGCGGTCACACTATGGAGTATATACTGTAGGAGCGGTCACACTATGGTGTATATACTGTAAGAGCGGTCACACTATGGGGTATATACTGTAAGAGCGGTCACACTATGGTGTATATACTGTAAGAGCGGTCACACTATGGGGTATACACTGTAAGAGCGGTCACACTATGGGGTATATACTGTAAGAGCGGTCACACTATGGGGTATATACTGTAAGAGCGGTCACACTATGGAGTATATACTGTAGGAGCGGTCACACTATGGGGTATATACTGTAAGAGCGGTCACACTATGGTGTATATACTGTAAGAGCGGTCACACTATGGGGTATATACTGTAAGAGCGGTCACACTATGGGGTATATACTGTAAGAGCGGTCACACTATGGGGTGTATATACTGTAGGAGCGGTCACACTATGGGGTATATACTGTAGGAGCGGTCACACTATGGGGTATATACTGTAAGAGCGGTCACACTATGGGGTATATACTGTAAGAGCGGTCACACTATGGTGTATATACAGTAAGAGCGGTCACACTATGGTGTATATACTGTAAGAGCGGTCACACTATGGGGTATACACTGTAAGAGCGGTCACACTATGGGGTATACACTGTAAGAGCGGTCACACTATGGGGTATATACTGTAAGAGCGGTCACACTATGGGGTATATACTGTAAGAGCGGTCACACTATGGTGTATATACTGTAGGAGCGGTCACACTATGGGGTATATACTGTAAGAGCGGTCACACTATGGGGTATATACTGTAAGAGCGGTCACACTATGGTGTATATACTGTAAGAGCGGTCACACTATGGTGTATATACTGTAAGAGCGGTCACACTATGGTGTATATACTGTAAGAGCGGTCACACTATGGTGTATATACTGTAGGAGCGGTCACACTATGGGGTATATACTGTAAGAGCGGTCACACTATGGTGTATATACTGTCAGAGCGGTCACACTATGTGTATATACTGTAAGAGCGGTCACACTATGGGGTATATACTGTAAGAGCGGTCACACTATGGGGTATATACTGTAAGAGCGGTCACACTATGGTGTATATACTGTAAGAGCGGTCACACTATGGGGTATATACTGTAGGAGCGGTCACACTATGGTGTATATACTGTAAGAGCGGTCACACTATGGTGTATATACTGTAAGAGCGGTCACACTATGGGGTATATACTGTAAGAGCGGTCACACTATGGTGTATATACTGTAAGAGCGGTCACACTATGGTGTATATACTGTAGGAGCGGTCACACTATGGTGTATATACTGTAAGAGCGGTCACACTATGGTGTATATACTGTAAGAGGGGTCACACTATGGTGTATATACTGTAGGAGCGGTCACACTATGGGATATATACTGTAGGAGCGGTCACACTATGGGATATATACTGTAAGAGCGGTCACACTATGGTGTATATACTGTAAGAGCGGTCACACTATGGTATATATACTGTAAGAGCGGTCACACTATGGGGTGTATATACTGTAAGAGCGGTCACACTATGGTGTATATACTGTAAGAGCGGTCACACTGTGGTGTATATACTGTAAGGGCGGTCACACTATGGGGTATATACTGTAAGAGCGGTCACACTATGGAGTATATACTGTAAGAGCGGTCACACTATGGTGTATATACTGTAAGAGCGGTCACACTATGGTGTATATACTGTAAGAGCGGTCACACTATGGGGTATATACTGTAAGAGCGGTCACACTATGGTGTATATACTGTAAGAGCGGTCACACTATGGTGTATATATACTGTAAGAGCGGTCACACTATGGTGTATATACTGTAAGAGCGGTCACACTATGGTGTATATACTGTAAGAGCGGTCACACTATGGGGTATATACTGTAGGAGCGGTCACACTATGGGGTATATACTGTAAGAGAAGTCACACTATGGGGTATATACTGTAAGAGCGGTCACACTATGGAGTATATACTGTAAGAGCGGTCACACTATGGGGTATATACTGTAAGAGCGGTCACACTATGGGGTATATACTGTAAGAGCGGTCACACTATGGTGTATATACTGTAGGAGCGGTCACACTGTGGGGTATATACTGTAAGAGCGGTCACACTATGGGGTGTATATACTGTAAGAGCGGTCACACTATGTGTATATACTGTAAGAGCGGTCACACTATGGTATATATACTGTAAGAGCGGTCACACTATGGAGTATATACTGTAAGAGCGGTCACACTATGGGGTATATACTGTAAGAGCGGTCACACTATGGGGTATATACTGTAAGAGCGGTCACACTATGGGGTATATACTGTAAGAGCGGTCACACTATGGGGTATATACTGTAAGAGCGGTCACACTATGGTGTATATACTGTAAGAGCGGTCACACTGGGGTGTATATACTGTAAGAGCGGTCACACTATGGTGTATATACTGTAAGAGCGGTCACGCTGTGGTGTATATACTGTAAGAGCGGTCACACTATGGAGTATATACTGTAAGAGCGGTCACACTATGGTGTATATACTGTAAGAGCGGTCACACTGTGGTGTATATACTGTAAGAGCGGTCACACTATGGTGTATATACTGTAAGAGCGGTCACACTGTGGTGTATATACTGTAAGAGCGGTCACACTATGGGGTATATACTGTAAGAGCGGTCACACTATGGGGTATATACTGTAGGAGCGGTCACACTATGGGGTATATACTGTAAGATCGGTCACACTATGGGGTATATACTGTAAGAGCGGTCACACTATGGGGTATATACTGTAAGAGCGGTCACACTATGGTGTATATACTGTAAGAGCGGTCACACTATGGGGTATATACTGTAAGAGCGGTCACACTATGGGGTATATACTGTAAGAGCGGTCACACTATGGGGTATATACTGTAAGAGCGGTCACACTATGGGGTATATACTGTAAGAGCGGTCACACTATGGGGTATATACTGTAAGAGCGGTCACACTATGGTGTATATACTGTAGGAGCGGTCACACTATGGTGTATATACTGTAGGAGCGGTCACACTATGGTGTATATACTGTAAGAGCGGTCACACTATGGGGTATATACTGTAGGAGTGGTCACACTATGGTGTATATACTGTAAGAGCGGTCACACTATGGGGTATATACTGTAGGAGCGGTCACACTATGGGGTATATACTGTAAGAGCGGTCACACTATGGCGTATATACTGTAAGAGCGGTCACACTATGGGGTATATACTGTAGGAGCGGTCACACTATGGGGTATATACTGTAAGAGCGGTCACACTATGGGGTATATATACTGTAAGAGCGGTCACACTATGGCGTATATACTGTAAGAGCGGTCACACTATGGGGTATATACTGTAGGAGCGGTCACACTATGGTGTATATACTGTAGGAGCGGTCACACTATGGGGTGTTTTCTATTCTCAGACACCTACCACTGTGTGATGCTATTTTGGACGGGGCGCCTGTCGGCAGCAGATGGAGCGCTCTCTATACAGGACGCAGGAGCTCGGGGTTCTGGGTAAATAAGCTCTGGATGAGGCGATCACGACTTTTGTATTTGGAGAAAGTTCTATTGTGCGGCAGAGAATAAAAGGCGCTTGATGCCCACACAACATCGCAACGTCAGCACCGCACCTGCCACCTGCAGGGACATCTCTCAGATACCGAAAACATCTTCTGTAAGATTACATCCGCCCTAAGGCCTCAAATCACGTCGGAACCCAAGAGGAGGCTGCACTGAGCATCAATGATAACGCATCTCTGTAATACCGCAATACAGCTATCCCAACCGTGTAATACCGCAATACAGCTATCCCAACCGTGTAATACCGCAATACAGCTATCCCGCCTGTGTAATACCGCAATACAGCTATCCCAACCGTGTAATACCGCAATACAGGTATCCCAACCGTGTAATACCGCAATACAGCTATCCCAACCGTGTAATACCGCAATACAGCTATCCCAACCGTGTAATACCGCAATACAGCTATCCCAACCGTGTAATACCGCAATACAGCTATCCCAACCGTGTAATACCGCAATACAGCTATCCTAACCGTGTAATACCGCAATACAGCTATGCCAACCGTGTAATACCGCAATACAGCTATCCCAACCGTGTAATACCGCAATACAGCTATGCCAACCGTGTAATACCGCAATACAGCTATCCCAACCGTGTAATACCGCAATATAGCTATCCTAACCGTGTAATACCGCAATACAGCTATCCTAACCGTGTAATACCGCAATACAGCTATCCTAACCGTGTAATACCGCAATACAGCTATCCTAACCGTGTAATACCGCAATACAGCTATGCCAACCGTGTAATACCGCAATACAGCTATCCTAACCGTGTAATACCGCAATACAGCTATCCTAACCGTGTAATACCGCAATACAGCTATGCCAACCGTGTAATACCGCAATACAGCTATCCTAACCGTGTAATACCGCAATACAGCTATCCCAACCGTGTAATACCGCAATACAGCTATCCCAACCGTGTAATACCGCAATACAGCTATGACCCCACTGTTTGTATGTAACATCCATTATATACATAGGCCGACAATTCCATCCATAACATATAGTAATCAGAAAGTACTGGGAGAGGAAGGTGGGATCACGGCCAGCGGAGGGGATAGAGAGGACTGTGCAGCTGTAACTGTATGACCGCACAGTTCTCTCTATGATCATAGAGATGGGTGCAGGGAGGGGATAGAGAGGACTGTGCAGCTCTATCTGTATGACCACACTGTTCTCTCTATGATCATAGAGATGAGTGCAGGGAGGGGATAGAGAGGACTGTGCAGCTGTAACTGTATGACCGCACAGTTCTCTCTATGATCATAGAGATGGGTGCAGGGAGGGGATAGAGAGGACTGTGCAGCTCTATCTGTATGACCACACTGTTCTCTCTATGATCATAGAGATGAGTGCAGGGAGGGGATAGAGAGCACTGTGCAGCTGTGATAAGTGTTGACTTCCCTCTGGATCAGTGATTATTGTACATGTTATATATTCGCGCTCTTGTTCATCGTCGGCCGCCATCTTTTCTGTACAGGGGCGTAACTAGAAATAGCCGGGCCCCATAGCAACCTTCTGATTGGTTGTCATAACTGAGTGCTCCTTTACAGCACAGATCCAGGGAGTCCTGCTCGGTGACAGCTTAGGGGGCCCCTGAGCTTATATTACTCTTATTAGTGACCTCTGACCTTATATTACTCTATTATTAGTGACCTCTGACCTTTAATACTCTATTATTAGTGACCTCTAACCTTATATTACTCTTATTAGTGACCTCTGACCTTATATTACTCTTATTAGTGACCTCTGACCTTATATTACTCTTATTAGTGACCTCTGACCTTATATTACTCTCTTATTAGTGACCTCTGACCTTATATTACTCTTATTAGTGACCTCTGACCTTATATTACTCTCTTATTAGTGACCTCTGACCTTATATTACTCTTATTAGTGACCTCCGACCTTATATTACGCTATTATTAGTGACCTCTGACCTTATATTACACTGATATCTGAATCATCTCCATCTATACTGAGGCAGAAAATACAGAACAGGAAAGAGTTAAAGTCGACGGATCCTGCCGATTATCACGGTATCAGATTCCTCCGCACCTACAGAATATATATAGAGAGGTGCGAATCACCTAGGAAACCGCATCCAGATGTATCCGAAGAACGACTCACTGCTCCAGAACCTCAGCTGTGAGAATGACCGACTGCAGACACACTGCTCCAGAACCTCAGCTGTGAGAATGACCGACTGCAGACACACTGCTCCAGAACCTCAGCTGTGAGAATGACCCACCGCAGACTCACTGCTCCAGAACCTCAGCTGTGAGAATGACCGACTGCAGACACACTGCTCCAGAACCTCAGCTGTGAGAATGACCCACCGCAGACTCACTGCTCCAGAACCTCAGCTGTGAGAATGACCCACCGCAGACACACTGCTCCAGAACCTCAGCTGTGAGAACGACCCACAGCAGACACACTGCTCCAGAACCTCAGCTGTGAGAATGACCCACTGCAGACACACTGCTCCAGAACCTCAGCTGTGAGAATGACCCACTGCAGACACACTGCTCCAGAACCTCAGCTGTGAGAACGACCCACTGCAGACACACTGCTCCAGAACCTCATCTGTGTGAACGACCCACTGCAGACACACTGCTCCAGAACCTCAGCTGTGAGAACGACCCACCGCAGACACACTGCTCCAGAACCTCAGATGTGAGAACGACCCACTGCAGACACACTGCTCCAGAACCTCATCTGTGTGAACGACCCACTGCAGACACACTGCTCCAGAACCTCAGCTGTGAGAACGACCCACCGCAGACTCACTGCTCCAGAACCTCAGCTGTGAGAATGACTCACAGCACACACTGCTCCAGAATCTCAGCTGTGAGAACGACCGACAGCAGACACACTGCTCCAGAACCTCAGCTGTAAAAACGCCCCACCGCAGACTCACTGTTCCAGAACCTCAGCTGTGAGAACGACCCACAGCAGACTCACTGCTCCAGAACCTCAGCTGTGAGAACGACCCACCGCAGACTCACTGCTCCAGAACCTCAGCTGTGAGAACGACCACCGCAGACTCACTGCTCCAGAACCTCAGCTGTGAGAACGACCACCGCAGACACACTGCTCCAGAACCTCAGCTGTGAGAATGACCCACTGCAGACACACTGCTCCAGAACCTCAGCTATGAGAACATCCACCGCAGACTCACTGCTTTAGAACCTCAGCTGTGAGAACGACCACCGCAGACACACTGCTCCAGAACCTCAGCTGTGAGAATGACCCACCGCAGACACACTGCTCCAGAACCTCAGCTGTAAGAACGCCCAATCGCAGACTCACTGCTCCAGAACCTCAGCTGTAAGAACGCCCAATCGCAGACACACTGCTCCAGAACCTCAGCTGTGAGAACGACCCACAGCAGACTCACTGCTCCAGAACCTCATCTGTGAGAACGACCACCGCAAACACACTGCTCCAGAACCTCAGCTGTGAGAACGACCCACTGCAGACACACTGCTCCAGAACCTCATCTGTGTGAACGACCCACTGCAGACACACTGCTCCAGAACCTCAGCTGTGAGAACGACCCACCGCAGACACACTGCTCCAGAACCTCAGCTGTGAGAACGACCCACTGCAGACACACTGCTCCAGAACCTCATCTGTGTGAACGACCCACTGCAGACACACTGCTCCAGAACCTCAGCTGTGAGAACGACCCACCGCAGACTCACTGCTCCAGAACCTCAGCTGTGAGAATGACTCACAGCACACACTGCTCCAGAATCTCAGCTGTGAGAACGACCGACAGCAGACACACTGCTCCAGAACCTCAGCTGTGAGAATGACCCAAAGCAGACTCACTGCTCCAGAACCTCAGCTGTAAGAATGACCCACCGCAGACACACTGTTCCAGAACCTCAGCTGTGAGAACGACCCACAGCAGACTCACTGCTCCAGAACCTCAGCTGTGAGAACGACCCACCGCAGACTCACTGCTCCAGAACCTCAGCTGTGAGAACGACCACCGCAGACTCACTGCTCCAGAACCTCAGCTGTGAGAACGACCACCGCAGACACACTGCTCCAGAACCTCAGCTATGAGAACATCCACCGCAGACTCACTGCTTTAGAACCTCAGCTGTGAGAACGACCACCGCAGACACACTGCTCCAGAACCTCAGCTGTGAGAATGACCCACCGCAGACACACTGCTCCAGAACCTCAGCTGTAAGAACGCCCAATCGCAGACTCACTGCTCCAGAACCTCAGCTGTAAGAACGCCCAATCGCAGACACACTGCTCCAGAACCTCAGCTGTGAGAACGACCCACAGCAGACTCACTGCTCCAGAACCTCAGCTGTGAGAACGACCACCGCAGACTCACTGCTCCAGAACCTCAGCTGTGAGAATGACCCACAACAGACACACTGCTCCAGAACCTCAGCTGTGAGAATGACCAGTGCAGACTCACTGCTCCAGAACCTCAGCTGTGAGAACGGCCAGTGCAGACTCACTGCTCCAGAACCTCAGCTGTAAGAATGCCCCACCGCAGACACACGGCTCCAGAACCTCAGCTGTGAGAACATCCACCTCAGACTCACTGCTCCAGAACCTCAGCTGTGAGAACGACTCACAGCAGACACACTGCTCCAGAACCTCAGCTGTGAGAACGACCAGTGCAGACTTACTGCTCCAGAACCTCAGCTGTAAGAATGTCCCACCGCAGACACACTGCTCCAGAACCTCAGCTGTAAAAACGCCCCCCGCAGTCGCTGCTCCAGAACCTCAGTTGTAAAAACAACCAGTGCAGTCTTACTGCTCCAGAACCTCAGCTGTAAGAATGTCCCACCGCAGACACACTGCTCCAGAACCTCAGCTGTAAGAACACCCCCCGCAGTCGCTGCTCCAGAACCTTAGTTGTGATAACGACGCACCACGGTTCATACATTGGCCATATCTGGACCCAATCCCCCAGAATTATCGGGGGGATATTGGGCTTTGTGGTCTCTACACAACTTGGGGGGCTGAGGGCTGGGACCCCCGTTCATGTCCTGTACTTGTCGGCCTCAGTACACTGCACACATGGGCCTTCTCTGTGCTGGAGAAACAGTGGGAGACCCCTTTATTATCAACACTTATGGTCTGTTTACACACAGATTTATCTGACAGATCTTTGAAGCCAAAGCCAGGAACAGACTATAAACAGGGAACGGATCATAAAGGAAAGACTGGAATCTCTTCCAGTTCCTGGCTTTGGCTTAAAAAATCTGTCAGATCAATCTCTCTGTGTAAAGGCACCATTAGGGTACTGTTACATGCAGCGATTTTTAACAATTACGATAAACGATTGCAAACCAGATTGTTTATCGTTAACCTGAAATCGTTCACCATATTACACAGAACGATGGTCGTTACTTACGATTGTTACTATGATCGTTTATTCCTTCTGATCCCGGCAAAACAATGAACAACGTGCAATTACACTGAACGATTAGTCAAAAAATTACGGAACTTGAGCGAACGAACGAACGTGGAATTATAGCGAACGATTAGCGATAATTTTAGGTTCAGATCTAAATCAACGATCAACGACATACGAACGGTTTTTCGATCGTTGCCTGCAATTACACAGAACGATTAACATTTAAGTTTGAACGATATAACGATTTTTCGTACGATAATTGTCCCGTGTAATAGGGCCCTTACAGGGGATCCATAGGCACCAACACTCCGAGGTCCCTCCTCATAGGGGATCCTTATGGCCGTCTCCAGTATACACCATAGATGTCTGACAGGAAGGCAGTAGGAGGACCCCCGCCTCCTGTATGTACAGTGTAGTTCACTGTGTCCCTTGTCTGGAAGCCACAAGATGTCCCCGGGAGGTGGAGGACTTTCCTGTAGTATCTAGGAGAGGCTTATCATCCAGAACACACAGGAAACCACAACATTATTCTTAGAAAACTCGCATCAGGGTTAAATATAGATCTAGAGAACCTGACCCCAAACCCTATCACCAACCCTGACCCCAATCCTGACCCCAAACCCTATCCCCAATCCTGACCCCAAACCCTATCACCAACCCTGACCCCAAACCCTATCCCTAATCCTGACCCCAAACCCTATCCCCAATCCTGACCCCAAACCCTATCGCCAACTCTGATCCCAAACCCTATCGCCAACCCTGACCCCAAACCCTATCGCCAACCCTGATCCCAAACCCTATCGCCAACCCTGACCCCAAACCCTATCGCCAACCCTAACCCCAAACCCTATCGCCAACCCTGACCCCAAACCATATCCCCAATCCTGACCCAAAACCCTATCACCAACCCTGACCCCCAACCCTAACTCCAAGCCTGACCCCCAACCCTGACCCCACCCCATATCTCCAACCCTAACTCTAAATATGACCCCCAAGCCTAACCCTATCACCAACACTAACTCCAACCCTGACCCCCAACACTAATTCCAACCCTGACCCCCAACCCAGACAATAACTCCAACCTGGACCCCAACCCTGACTCCAACCCTCTCCCCAGCCCGGGCCCTAAACCTAACCCTCTCCCCCGCCCATACCCTGACCCTAACGCCAACACTGACCCTAACTCCAAAACTAACCCCAACCAGTCCCCAACCTTAACTCCAACCCAAACCTTATGATAATCCTAACTATACATCTAGAGAGCCTGACTCCAACCCTAAACAGGCCCCAACACTAACCCCGACCTTAACTATAACACCAACCCTAAAACTATAAACACCAACACTAACCTCAACCCTAACACTAACCCCCAACCCAACATTACTACCAACACTAACCGCAACCCTAATACTAACCCCACAACCCAACAATACCCCCAACACTAACCCCAACCATAACACTAATCTCAACTCTAACACTATGCCCAACCCAACATTACTACCAACACTAACCCCAACCCTAATACTAACCCCACAACCCAACAATACCATCAACACTAACCCCAACCCTATGCCCAACCCAACATTACCAACACTAACCCCAACCCAACACTAACCCTAACACTAACCCCAACCCAACATTACCAACACTAACCCCAACCCTAATACTAACCCCAACCCAACATTACCACCAACACTTACCCCAGCTATAACACCAACACTAACACTAATCCCCAACCCTTACACTAACCCCCAACCCAACATTACTACCAACACTAACCCCAACCCTAACACTATGCCCAACCCAAAATTACCACCAACACTAACCCCAAAACTATGCCCAACCAAACATTACCACCAACACTAACCCCAACCCTAATACTAACCCCCAACACTAAGCCCAGCTATAACACCAACACTAACCCCAGCCCTAACACTAATCCCTAACCCTAACCGCAAACCCTAATACTAACCCCCAACACTAACCCCAACCCTAACACTAACACTAATCCCCAACCCTAACACTAATCCCCAACCCTAACACTAACCCCACCCCTAATACTAACCCCTAACACTAACCCAAACCCTAACACATACCCTAACACTAACCCCCAACCCTAACCCCACCGCTAACACTAATCCCCAACCCTAACACTAATCCCACTCCTAACACTAATCCCCAATCCAAATTATAATCCCAACCCTAACACTAATCCCCAAACCTAACACCATGCCCGACCAAACACTAACCCCAAACCTAACACTAATCCCAACCCTAACACTAACCCTAACACCAACACTAACCCCAACCCTAACACTAACCTCAACACTACACTACCGCCAAATCTAACCCTAACACTAACCTCCAACCCTAACATAATCCCCAACCCTAAAACTAACCCCAACCCTAACACTGATCCCCAACCCTAACCCCCAACCCTAACACTAATCCCCAACCCTAACACTAACCCTAACCCCAACCCTAACACTAACCCCAATGCTAACACTAACCCCCAACCCTAACACTAACCCCCAACCCTAACTCCACCGCTAACACTAACCCCCAAGCCTAACCCCACCGCTAACACTAATCCCCAACCCTTACACCCAACCCTAACACTAATCCCACTCCTAACACTAATCCCCAATCCAAATTATAATCCCAACCCTAACACCATGCCCGACCAAACACTAACCCCAAACCTAACACTAATATTAACCCTAACACTAACCCTAATCCCAACCCTAACACTAACCTCAACCCTAACACTAACCTCAACCCTAACACTAACCTCCATCCCTAACACTAACCCCCAACCCTAACACTAACCCCCAACCCTAACACTAACCTCAACCCAACACTACCGCCAACACTAAACCCAACCCAAACCCCCAATTCTAACACTAACCCCGAACCCTTACACTAACCTCAACCCTAATCCCAACCCTAACACTAACCTCCAACCCTAACACTAACCCCAACCCTAACACAACCCCCAACCCTAACACAACCCCCAACCCTAAGGGTATATTCACATGGTCTCGCAGCGAGATTCTCGCTGCGAGACCGGCAGGTCCTGGCAGTTCCCACAAACTATATACTCGCTGCAGTCTGAACGACCGCAGAGAGTATGTAATTCTGCTGCCCTTAACCCCTTCTGCTCCCGGCCGGCTCCCCCACTGTAAGCATACATTACCTGTCCTCGCTGCACGGGCCCGGTGTCCTGCTCTCCTGTCCGGCCAATCAGCGGCTGCGGCTGGGCAACACACTGATTGGCCGAGCGGAAGAGCAGGACGCCGAACCCGTGCAGCGAGGACAGGTAATGTATGCTTACAGCGGGGGAGCCGGCCGGGAGCAGAAGGGGTTAAGGGCAGCAGAATTACATATTCGCTGCGGTCGTTCGGACCGCAGCTAGTATATAGTTTGTGGGAACTGCCAGGACCTGCCGGTCTCGCAGCGAGAATCTCGCTGCGAGACCGTTCGTGTGCATATACCCTAAAACTAACCCTAACACTGATCCCCAACCCTAACACTAATCCCCAACCCTAACACTAACCCCCAACCCTAACCCCACTCCTAACACTAATCCCCGTTCCAATTTAAAATCCCAACCCTAACACTAATCCCCAAACCTAACACCATGCCCGACCAAACACTAACCCCAAACCTAACACTAATCCCAACCCTAACACTAATCCCAACCCTAACACTAACCCTAACACTAATCCCAACCCTAACACTAACCCCCAACCCTAACACTAACCCCCAACCCTAACCCCACCGCTAACACTAATCCCCAACCCTAACACTAACCCCCAACCCTAACCCCACCGCTAACACTAATCCCCAACCCTAACACCCAACCCTAACACTAATCCCACTCCTAACACTAATTCCCAATCCAAATTATAATCCCAACCCTAACACTAATCCCCAACCCTAACACCATGCCCGACCAAACACTAACCCCAAACCTAACACTACTACTAACCCTAACACTTATCCCAACCCTAACACTAACCCTAATCCCAACCCTAACACTAACCCTAATCCCAACCCTAACACTAACCTCAACCCTAACACTAACCTCCAACCCTAACCCCCAACCCTAACACTAACCCCCAACCCTAACACTAAACCCAACCCAAACCCCCAATTCTAACACTAACCCCAACCCTAATCCCAACCCTAACACTAACCTCCAACCCTAACACAATCCCCAACCCTAACACAATCCCCAACCCTAAAACTAACCCTAACACTGATCCCCAACCCTAACACTAACCCCCAACCCTAACACTAATCCCACCACTAACACTAATCCCCAACCCTAACACTAATCCCACTCCTAATACTAATCCCCAATCCAAATTATAATCCCAACCCTAACACTAATCCCCAAACCTAACACCATGCCCGACCAAACACTAACCCCAAACCTAACACTAATCCCAACCCTAACACCAACACTAACCCTAACACTAATCCCAACCCTAACACTAACCCCCAACCCTAACACTAACCTCAACCCAACACTACCGCCAACACTAACCCTAACCTCCAACCCTAACCCCAACCCTTACACTAACCCCAACCCTAACACTGATCCCCAACCCTAATCCCCAACCCTAACACTAATCCCCGACCCTAACCCCCAACCCTAACACTAACCCCAATGCTAACACTAACCCCAACCCTAACACTAACCCCCAACACTAACCCAAACCCTAACACTTACCCCAACCCTAACCCCCACCCCTAACACTAACCCAAACCCTAACACTTACCCCAACCCTAACACTAACCCCCAACCCTAACCCCACCGCTAACACTAATCCCCAACCCTAACACCCAACCCTAACACTAATCCCACTCCTAACACTAATCCCCAATCCAAATTATAATCCCAACCCTAACACTAATCCCCAACCCTAACACCATGCCCGACCAAACACTAACCCCAAACCTAACACTAATACTAACCCTAACACTAATCCCAACCCTAACACTAACCTCAACCCTTACACTAACCTCCAACCCTAACACTAACCCCCAACCCTAACACTAACCCCCAACCCTTACACTAACCTCAACCCTAATCCCAACCCTAACACTGACCTCCAACCCTAACCTCAACCCTTACACTAACCCCAACCCTAACACAATCCCCAACCCTAACACTGATCCCTAACACTAATCCCCAACCCTAACACTAACCCCAACACTAACCCCAACCCTAACACTAACCCCAATGCTAACACTAACCCCAATGCTAACACTAACACTAACCCCCAACCCTAACACTAATCCCCAATCCAAATTATAATCCCAAACCCTAACACTTACCCCAACACTAACCCCCACCCCTAACACTAACCCCCAACCCAAACACTAACCCAAACCCTAACACTTACCCCAACCCTAACACTTACCCCAACACTAACCCCCAACCCTAACCCCACCGCTAACACTAATCCCCAACCCTAACACCCAACCCTAACACTAATCCCACTCCTAACACTAATCCCCAATCCAAATTATAATCCCAACCCTAACACTAATCCCCAACCCTAACACCATGCCCGACCAAACACTAACCCCAAACCTAACACTAATACTAACCCTAACACTAATCCCAACCCTAACACTAACCTCAACCCTAACACTAACCTCAACCCTAACACTAATCCCAACCCTAACACCAACACTAACCCTAACACTAATCCCAAACCTAACACTAACCTCAACCCTAACACTAACCTCCAACCCTAACAATAACCTCCAACCCTAACACTAACCCCCAACACTAACCTCAACCCAACACTACCGCCAACACTAAACCCAACCCAAACCCCCAATTCTAACACTAACCCCGAACCCTTACACTAACCTCAACCCTAATCCCAACCCTAACACTAACCTCCAACCCTAGCCCCAACCCTTACACTAACCCCAACCCTAACACTAATCCCTAACACTAACCCCCAACCCTAACACTAACCCCAATGCTAACACTAACCCTCAACCCTAACACTAACCCCACCGCTAACACTAATCCCCAACCCTAACACCCAACCCTAACCCCACTCCTAACACTAATCCCCAATCCAAATTATAATCCCAACCCTAACACTAATCCCCAACCCTAACACCATGCCCGACCAAACACTAACCCCAAACCTAACACCAACACTAACCCTAACACTAATCCCAACACTAACCTCAACCCTAACACTAACCCCAAACCCTAACACTAATCCCCAACCCTAACACTAATCCCCAACTCCAGCCCTAACACTATTCCCCAACCCCAACCCTAACACTAACCCCCAACCCTAACACTAACCCCAATCCTAACACTAACCCCAACCCTAACACTAATCCCCAGCCCTATCACTAATCCCCAACCCTAACCCCCAACCCTAACACTAACCCCAACCCTAACCCCCAACCCTAACACTAATCCCCAACTAATCCCACTAATCCCCAACCCCAGCCCTAACACTAACCCCAACCCTAACACTAATCCCCTAACTAATCACCAACTAATCCCCAACCCTAACACTAATCCCCAACCCTAACACTAGGGATTAGTGTTAGGGCTGGGCATTAATCCCTAACACTAATGCCCAGCCCTAACACTAAACCCTAACACTAATCCTCAACCCTAACACTAATCCTCAACCCTAACACTAATCCCCAACCCTAACACTAATCCCCAACCCTAACACTAATCCCCAACCCTAACACTAATCCCTAACACTAACCCAAACCCTAACACTTACCCCAATCCTAACACTAACCCCCAACGCTAACACTTACCCCAACCCTAACACTAACCCCAACCCTAACACTAATCCCCAACCCTAACACTAATCCCCAACCCTAACCCCCAACCTTAACACTAACCCCCAACCCTAACCCCAACCTTAACACTAACCCCCAACCCTAACCCCCAGCCCTAACACTAATCCCTAGCCCTAACACTAATCCCCAACCCTAACGCTAATCCCCAGCCCTAACGCTAATCCCCAACCCTAACACTTACCCTAACCCTTTCCCAACCCTAACACTAACCCCGACCCTAAAACTAACCCCAACCCTAACACTAACCCCAACCCTAACCCCCAACCCTAACACTAATCCCCAACCCTAACACTAATCCCCAACCCCAGCCCTAACACTAACCCCAACCCTAACACTAATCCCCAACTAATCCCCTAACTAATCACCAACTAATCCCCAACCCTAACACTAATCCCCAACCCTAACACTAATGCCCAGCCCTAACACTAAACCCTAACACTAATCCTCAACCCTAACACTAATCCTCAACCCTAACACTAATCCTCAACCCTAACACTAATCCCCAACCCTAACACTAATCCCCAACCCTAACACTAATCCCCAGCCCTAACACTAATCCCTAACACTAACCCAAACCCTAACACTTACCCCAATCCTAACACTAACCCCCAACGCTAACACTTACCCCAACCCTAACACTAACCCCAACCCTAACACTAACCCCCAACCTTAACACTAACCCCCAACCCTAACCCCAACCTTAACACTAACCCCCAACCTTAACACTAACCCCCAACCCTAACCCCCAGCCCTAACACTAATCCCCAGCCCTAACACTAATCCCCAACCCTAACGCTAATCCCCAACCCTAACCCCCAACCCTAACCCTTTCCCAACCCTAACACTAACCCCAACCCTAAAACTAACCCCAACCCTAAAACTAACCCCAACCCTAACACTAATCCCCAACCCTAACACTAACCCTAACACTAACCCCAACCCTAACACTAACCCCAACCCTAACACTAACCCCCTGACTGCCAGCAGATGTGACTGCTAAATGAACAGTAGGTGACTGTAAGCTGGGGGTGGATAAAGATGGTATAGGGGTTGACTAGATGGAACAGGAACTGGAGGTCCTCTATGTTTCTGGCCATTAAGCACTTTTGTAGCAATGACCCCCATTACTATAATACAACCTACTGGGAGCACCATGGGTTACACCACAGAGCCCAGCAATCCCAGAAAAATAACAATAATCTAGTAACATAATATCAACTCTAAGATGTATCCACCAGGCAGGAGGACCCCCCGGGGGGCTGATGTGATGGACGGTACCTGTAAGGGATCCAGTCAGACTGGTACTTAGAAGTCATTGCTCCTCACAGCCGAGGGCCTGGACCTCCAGCATAAGACAAGGCGAGCGGCGGTACAGACCCCATGCAGAGCTCTGCCATGTAGCCAGCAGCAGCATCCTCTGGAGCAGGAGGCACCTCAGGATGTGGATGAGCAGCGGTGCAGGAGCAGCAGAGCACAGTGCAGCACAGCAGGGTCTATCCAAGCAACATCACAACATCCTTCAGCCGAGAGCAATGCATGCTGCACCAAAGGCTGCCACTAAAGCCGCCTCCTGTCCTGGCCGCCCCCCTGGACGAGCTCAGCTGTGCCCCGCTGCAACATGGTGCTCCGTCCCCTTCACCTGCACAGCAGTAGCATTGAGTGTGTTCATGTAAGGAGCAGAGAGCAGCAGCAGCAGCAGCTCCACATCAGCAGCCAGACACAACCCCCAGTGATGTCATCTGCCAGTCACCAGCTGCCTGCAAAACCTGGGATGGAGCAGAGCTGAGCGAGCGCATGAAGCTGCAGGAGCAGCACAGGACCCCCCACTGTCCCCCAGGATAATGCATGAAGCTGCAGGAGCAGCACAGGACCCCCCACTGTCCCCCAGGATAATGCATGAAGCTGCAGGAGCAGCACAGGACCCCCCACTGTCCCCCAGGATAATGCATGAAGCTGCAGGAGCAGCACAGGACCCTCCACTGTCCCCCAGGATAATGCATGAAGCTGCAGGAGCAGCACAGGACCCCCCACTGTCCCCCAGGATAATGCATGAAGCTGCAGGAGCAGCACAGGAACCTCCACTGTCCCCCAGGATAATGCATGAAGCTGCAGGAGCAGCACAGGAACCTCCACTGTCCCCCAGGATAATGCATGAAGCTGCAGGAGCAGCACAGGAACCTCCACTGTCCCCCAGGATAATGCAAGAAGCTGCGGGAGCAGCACAGGAACCTCCACTGTCCCCCAGGATAATGCACGAAGCTGCAGGAGCAGCACAGGACCCTCCAGTATCCCCCAGGATAATGCATGAAGCTGCAGGAGCAGCACAGGACCCCCCACTGTCCCCCAGGATAATGCATGAAGCTGCAGGAGCAGCACAGGAACCTCCACTGTCCCCCAGGATAATGCATGAAGCTGCAGGAGCAGCACAGGAACCTCCACTGTCCCCCAGGATAATGCATGAAGCTGTGGAAGCAGCACAGGACCCCCCACTGTCCCCCAGGATAATGCAAGAAGCTGCAGGAGCAGCACAGGAACCTCCACTGTCCCCCAGGGTAATGCATGAAGCTTCAGGAGCAGCACAGGAACCTCCACTGTCCCCCAGGATAATGCAAGAAGCTGCAGGAGCAGCACAGGAACCTCCACTATCCCCCAGGGTAATGCATGAAGCTGCAGGAGCAGCACAGGAACCTCCACTGTCCCCCAGGGTAATGCATGAAGCTGCGGGAGCAGCACAGGAACCTCCACTGTCCCCCAGGATAATACATGAAGCTGCGGGGGAGCAGCACAGGACCCTCCACTGTCCCCCAGGATAATGCATGAAGCTGCGGGAGCAGCACAGGAACCTCCACTGTCCCCCAGGATAATGCATGAAGCTGCAGGAGCAGCACAGGAACCTCCACTGTCCCCCAGGATAATGCATGAAGCTGCAGGAGCAGCACAGGAACCTCCACTGTCCCCCAGGATAATGCACGAAGCTGCAGGAGCAGCACAGGAACCTCCACTGTCCCCCAGGATAATGCATGAAGCTGCGGGAGCAGCACAGGAACCTCCACTGTCCCCCAGGATAATACATGAAGCTGCGGGGGAGCAGCACAGGACCCTCCACTGTCCCCCAGGATAATGCATGAAGCTGCGGGAGCAGCACAGGAACCTCCACTGTCCCCCAGGATAATGCATGAAGCTGCGGGAGCAGCACAGGAACCTCCACTGTCCCCCAGGGTAATGCATGAAGCTGCGGGAGCAGCACAGGACCCTCCACTGTCCCCCAGGATAATGCATGAAGCTGCAGGAGCAGCACAGGAACCTCCACTGTCCCCCAGGATAATGCATGAAGCTGCAGGAGCAGCACAGGAACCTCCACTGTCCCCCAGGATAATACATGAAGCTGCAGGAGCAGCACAGGAACCTCCACTGTCCCCCAGGATAATGCATGAAGCTGCAGGAGCAGCACAGGAACCTCCACTGTCCCCCAGGATAATGCATGAAGCTGCAGGAGCAGCACAGGAACCTCCACTGTCCCCCAGGATAATACATGAAGCTGCGGGGGAGCAGCACAGGAACCTCCACTGTCCCCCAGGATAATACATGAAGCTGCGGGGGAGCAGCACAGGACCCTCCACTGTCCCCCAGGATAATGCATGAAGCTGCGGGAGCAGCACAGGACCCTCCAGTATCCCCCAGGATAATGCATGAAGCTGCGGGAGCAGCACAGGAACCTCCAGTATCCCCCAGGATAATGCATGAAGCTGCAGGAGCAGCACAGGAACCTCCACTGTCCCCCAGGATAATGCAAGAAGCTGCAGGAGCAGCACAGGACCCTCCACTGTCCCCCAGGATAATGCATGAAGCTGCAGGAGCAGCACAGGAACCTCCACTGTCCCCCAGGATAATACATGAAGCTGCGGGGGAGCAGCACAGGAACCTCCACTGTCCCCCAGGATAATGCATGAAGCTGCGGGGGAGCAGCACAGGACCCTCCAGTATCCCCCAGGATAATGCATGAAGCTGCGGGAGCAGCACAGGACCCCCCACTGTCCCCCAGGATAATGCATGAAGCTGCGGGAGCAGCACAGGAACCTCCACTGTCCCCCAGGATAATGCATGAAGCTGCGGGAGCAGCACAGGATCCCCAGGATAATGCATGCAGCCGCAGGGGAGCAGTACAGGACCCACAGGATAATGCATGATGCTGCAGGAGCAGCACAGGACCCCCCACTGTCCCCCAGGATGAGGTCCGGGGGACACATCAAAGGGCTATGGGGTCCGGGGGAGGAGGGGCACATGACAGGGCTATGGGGTCCAGGGGACACATCATAGGGCTATGGGGTCCGGGGGGGAAACATCACAGGGCTATGGGGTCACATAGGAGGACACATCACAGGGCTATGGGGTCCGGGGGGGAAACATCACAGGGCTATGGGGTCACATAGGAGGACACATCACAGGGCTATGGGGTCTGGGGGGACACATCACAGGGCTATGGGGTCACATAGGAGGACACATCACAGGGCTATGGGGTCACATAGGAGGACACATCACAGGGCTATGGGGTCACATAGAAGGTCACATCACAGGGCTATGGGGTCACATAGAAGGTCACATCACAGGGCTATGGGGTCACATAGAAGGTCACATCACAGGGCTATGGGGTCCGGGGGACACATCACAGGGCTATGGGGTCACATAGGAGGACACATCACAGGGCTATGGGGTCACATAGGAGGACACATCACAGGGCTATGGGGTCACATATGAGGACATATCACAGGGCTATGGGGTCACATAGGAGGACACATCACAGGGCTATGGGGTCACATATGAGGACACATCACAGGGCTATGGGGTCACATAGGAGGACACATCACAGGGCTATGGGGTCCGGGGGACACATCACAGGGCTATGGGGTCACATAGGAGGACACATCACAGGGCTATGGGGTCCGGGGGGACACATCACAGGGCTATGGGGTCACATAGGAGGACACATCACAGGGCTATGGGGTCACATAGGAGGACACATCACAGGGCTATGGGGTCACATAGGAGGACACATCACAGGGCTATGGGGTCTGGGGGGACACATCACAGGGCTATGGGGTCACATAGGAGGACACATCACAGGGCTATGGGGTCACATAGGAGGACACATCACAGGGCTATGGGGTCACATAGGAGGACACATCACAGGGCTATGGGGTCACATAGGAGGACACATCACAGGGCTATGGGGTCACATAGGAGGACACATCACAGGGCTATGGGATCACATAGGAGGACATATCACAGGGCTATGGGGTCACATAGGAGGACACATCACAGGGCTATGGGGTCACATAGGAGGACATATCACAGGGCTATGGGGTCACATAGGAGGACACATCACAGGGCTATGGGGTCCGGGGGGACACATCACAGGGCTATGGGGTCACATAGGAGGACACATCACAGGGCTATGGGGTCACATAGGAGGACATATCACAGGGCTATGGGGTCACATAGGAGGTCACATCACAGGGCTATGGGGTCACATAGGAGGACACATCACAGGGCTATGGGGTCACATAGGAGGACATATCACAGGGCTATGGGGTCACATAGGAGGACACACCGCACGGCTATGGGGTCACATGGGGGGGGGCAGACACTTTTGTGGTCGCTGATATTCCGTCTCTCGCAGTGATCTGTGACCCCTCAGGATTTATTACCTGTCAGTATCCGGGTGTGAGATATGGGGGGGAGGTGACAGGTGGGGGTGATGGGGAGGACATTGTGCGGGTGACGAACCCTTCTCTCCCTGAATAAGGAGGCCAGCTCGGGCCCCGGTTGTCATGGAGACATGTGTTATGAATCCTCCTCATCACCGGCCGTGGCTCGGCTGCTCATCGGCTGATTGCTCAGGTCCCCCCCCACCAGCAGAAGCATTATAATGTTATTACACTATATATTAGTATCATGCTATTACACTACCCGGGGGATCAGCTATATGGGCGCACACCCCATCTGGGACAGGAGAACAGACAATCTCCCACTGAAGGTGGTGATGAGCCAAACGTTGGCATGACGGTATATACAATATGGTGGTATGTACTATATGGTAGTATATACTATACTACATGGTGGTATATACTATATGGTGGTATATATTATATACGTTATGGTGGTGTATACTATACGGTTGTAAAAGCTATATGGTGGTAAATATATACTATTTGGTGGTATATACTATTTAAGATATAGTGGTATATACTATATTATATGTTGGTATATAATATATACGATATGGTGGTATATACTATATAAGATATGTGGTGGTATAAACTATATAGTGGTATTTACCATATGGTGATATACACAATATGCTATATGGTGGTATATACTATACACAATATGTTGGTATATCAACACTCCACATAATCTATATACGATATATGGTGGTATATACTATATGGTGGTATATATTATATATATAGGTGGTATATACTATATACGATATGCTGGTATATAATATATACAATAAGGTGGTATATCACCACTCCACATAATCTATATACGATATATGGTGGTATATACTATATGGTGGTATATATTATATATATAGGTGGTATATACTATATACGATATGCTGGTATATAATATATACAATAAGGTGGTATATCACCACTCCACATAATCTGTATCAGCAGCAGAACACAACTTCACTGTCCTTTTATCCAGGATCCCATGAAATAACTGCAATGTAATACTGATCTTATATACAGGTGGAGGATATGATGGAGTACAGGTGTAGGATATGATGGAGTGCAGGTGGAGGATGTGATGGAGTACAGGTGTAGGATATGATGGAGTACAGGTGTAGGATATGATGGAGTACAGGTGTAGGATATGATGGAGTACAGGTGTAGGATATGATGGAGTACAGGTGTAGGATATGATGGAGTACAGGTGTAGGATGTGATGGAGTGCAGGTGTAGGATATGATGGAGTGCAGGTGTAGGATATGATGGAGTACAGGTGTAGGATATGATGGAGTACAGGTGTAGGATATGATGGAGTACAGGTGTAGGATATGATGGAGTACAGGTGTAGGATATGATGGAGTACAGGTGTAGGATATGATGGAGTACAGGTGTAGGATATGATGGAGTACAGGTGTAGTATATAATATGACACAGCTGTAGGATATGATGGAGTACAGGTGTAGGATATGATGGAGTACAGGTGTAGGATATGATGGAGTGCAGGTGTAGGATATGATGGAGTGCAGGTGTAGGATATGATGGAGTACAGGTGTAGGATATGATGGAGTACAGGTGTAGGATATGATGGAGTACAGGTGTAGGATATGATGGAGTGCAGGTGTAGGATATGATGGAGTGCAGGTGTAGGATATGATGAGTACAGGTGTAGGATATGATGGAGTACAGGTGTATGATATGATGAAGTACAGTTGTAGTATATGATGGAGTACAGGTGTAGTATATGATGGAGTACAGGTGTAGGATATGATGAGTACAGGTGTAGGATATGATGGAGTACAGGTGTAGGATATGATGAGTACAGGTGTAGGATATGATGAGTACAGGTGTAGGATATGATTAAGTACAGGTGTAGGATATGATGGAGTACAGGTGTAGGATATGATGGAGTACAGGTGTAGGATATGATGAGTACAGGTGTAAGATATGATGGAGTACAGGTGTATGATATGATGGAGTACAGGTGTATGATATGATGAAGTACAGTTGTAGTATATGATGGAGTACAGGTGTAGTATATGATGGAGTACAGGTGTAGGATATGATGAGTACAGGTGTAGGATATGATGGAGTACAGGTGTATGATATGATGGAGTACAGGTGTAGGATATGATGAAGTACAGGTGTAGGATATGATGAGTACAGGTGTAGGATATGATGGAGTACAGGTGTATGATATGATGGAGTACAGGTGTATGATATGATGGAGTACAGGTGGAGGATATGATGGAGTACAGGTGGAGGATATGATGAGTACAGTTGGAGGATATGATGAGTACAGGTGTAGGATATGATTGAGTACAGGTGTAGGATATGATGGAGTACAGGTGTAGTATATGATGAGTACAGGTGTAGGATATGATGGAGTACAGGTGTAGGATATGATGGAGTACAGGTGTAGGATATGATGGAGTACAGGTGTAGGATATGATGGAGTACAGGTGTAGGATATGATGGAGTACAGGTGTAGGATATGATGTAGTACAGGTGTAGGATATGATGGAGTACAGGTGTAGGATATGATGGAGTACAGGTGTGGGATATGATGGAGTACAGGTGTAGGATATGATGGAGTACAGGTGTAGGATATGATGGAGTGCAGGTGTAGGATATGATGGAGTGCAGGTGTAGGATATGATGGAGTACAGGTGTAGGATATGATGGAGTACAGGTGTAGGATATGATGGAGTACAGGTGTAGGATATGATGGAGTACAGGTGTAGGATATGATGGATTACAGGTGTAGGATATGATGGAGTACAGGTGTAGGTCATGATGGAGTACAGGTGTAGGATATGATGGAGTACGGGTGTAGGATATGATGGAGTACAGGTGTAGGATATGATGGAGTACAGGTGTAGGATATGATGGAGTACAGGTGTAGGATATGATGGAGTACAGGTGTAGGATATGATGGAGTACAG
>NC_091457.1:3359127-3389127 GCF_027789765.1 Dendropsophus ebraccatus | reverse complement strand
CAAGAGCAACTTCTCCCAACCATCCATGAGCAGTTTGGCCACCAACAATGCCTTTTCCAGCATGATGGAGCACCTTGTCATAAAGCAAAGGTGATAACTAAATGGCTCAGGGGACAAAACAGAGAGATTTGGGTCCATGGCCTGGAAACTCCCCAGATCTTAATCCTATTGAGAACTTGTGGTCAATCATCAAGAGACGGGTGGACAAACAAAAACCAACAAATTCTGACAAAATGCGAGCATGGATTGTGCAAGAATGGACGGCTATCAGTCAGGATTTGGTCCAGAAGTTGTATGAGAGCAGCCAGGAGAATTGCAGAGGTCCTGAAGAAGAAGGGACAACACTGCAAATATTATAGACTTGCTGCAGTAACTCATCTACCTGTCAGTATAATCTTCTGTTACTCAGAATATGATGGAAATTATATTTCTGTATGTGATAAAAACATCTGACAAACACACAGAAAAACCAGAGGGCAGAGGATCATGGGAAAATAGAAGATTTGTCTCATTCTCAAAACTTTTGGCTATGACTGTATATATATATATACACACATATACAGCTCTGATCCTGGGTCTCTGTATACCAGGGCCAGACAGACACCCCCAACCAAGCAGGACCAGATGTGAGCCCTCTGCCCACCAAGACCAGATGTGAGCCCCCTGCCCACCAGGACTAGATGTGAGCCCCCTGCCAACCAGGACCAGATGTGAGCCCTCTGCCCACCAGGACCAGATGTGAGCCCCCTGCCAACCAGGACCAGATGTGAGCCCCCTGCCAACCAGGACCAGATGTGAGCCCCCTGCCAACCAGGACCAGATGTGAGCCCCCTGCCCACCAGGACTAGATGTGAGCCCCCTACCCACCAGGACCAGATGTGAGCCCCCTGCCCACCAGGACTAGATGTGAGCCCCCTGACAACCAGGACCAGATGTGAGCCCCCTGCCCACCAGGACTAGATGTGAGCCCCCTGCCCACCAGGACTAGATGTGAGCCCCCTGCCCACCAGGACTAGATGTGAGCCTCCTGCCCACCAGGACTAGATGTGAGCCCCCTGCCCACCAGGACTAGATGTGAGCCCCCTGCCCACCAGGACTAGATGTGAGCCCCCTGCCCACCAGGACTAGATGTGAGCCCCCTGCCCACCAGGACTAGATGTGAGCCCCCTGCCCACCAGGACTAGATGTGAGCCCCCTGCCCACCAGGACTAGATGTGAGCCCCCTGCCAACAAGGACCAGATGTGAGCCCCCTGCCCACCAGGACTAGATGTGAGCCCCCTGCCAACCAGGACCAGATGTGAGCCCCCTGCCCACCAGGACTAGATGTGAGCCCCCTGCCTACCAGGACCAGACGTAAACTGCCCCACCCAACAGGACCCCATTGTACATTATGGGGTGGTTGCTGTGAGGTCAGATCACACCAGGGTTGCAGTTTGTAGTTCATGTTGTAGTAAATACTCTGTGCTGCTGTGGACCAACAATAACATTCTGTTACCTCTCTGAAATACTCTGTGCTGCTGGATCACCCAGCCATTAACTGACCCTGGAACAGAACAGGGCAGCACTATACTGCTTGTAGATGGTGTAATGTTCCTCATCCGCCGTCTATAAACTGCGACTTATAAAGAGTTTTTCTATTACTAGAAATATTTGTTACTGTTAATAATCCTACTAATAAATACTAATAATAATAACAATAATAATAATAGCATTTATAATAATAGTAATTATTATTATTAGTTATAATTCTTCTTAGGATGTGGATGTATAGTTGTGGGTGTAATACTCCAGGGATTAGACCCCCGTATTGCTGGTTGTGCCCCCTTCTGCCCCCGGGGTCCGCTCTCCGCTCAGACTCCACATCCACCCTTTGATTTCCCCCATGTTGTGACTATTTCCTAGTAGTCGCCATTCTGCTGATAGACACAAGGTGGCGCCATATTCCAAGAGTTCCAGAAGAAATGACTCTGAAGGTTTCCATGGAGACTGTAAGCCATGCACCCTCATCCCTATCCCTGGGGACTGTAAGCCATGCCCCCTCATCCCTATCCCTGCAGACTGTAAGCCATGCCCCCTCATCCCTATCCCTGCAGACTGTAAGCCATGCCCCCTCATCCCTATCCCTGGGGACTAAGCCATGCACCCTCATCCCTATCCCTGCAGACTGTAAGCCATGCACCCTCATCCCTATCCCTGCAGACTGTAAGCCATGCCCCCTCATCCCTATCCCTGGGGACTGTAAGCCATGCCCCCTCATCCCTATCCCTGCAGACTGTAAGCCATGCACCCTCATCCCTATCCCTGCAGACTGTAAGCCATGCACCCTCATCCCTATCCCTGCAGACTGTAAGCCATGCCCCCTCATCCCTATCCCTGCAGACTGTAAGCCATGCCCCCTCATCCCTATCCCTGCAGACTGTAAGCCATGCACCCTCATCCCTATCCCTGCAGACTGTAAGCCATGCCCCCTCATCCCTATCCCTGCAGACTGTAAGCCATGCACCCTCATCCCTATCCCTGCAGACTGTAAGCCATGCCCCCTCATCCCTATCCCTGGGGACTGTAAGCCATGCACCCTCATCCCTATCCCTGCAGACTGTAAGCCATGCCCCCTCATCCCTATCCCTGCAGACTGTAAGCCATGCCCCCTCATCCCTATCCCTGCAGACTGTAAGCCATGCCCCCTCATCCCTATCCCTGGGGACTGTAAGCCATGCCCCCTCATCCCTATCCCTGCAGACTGTAAGCCATGCCCCCTCATCCCTATCCCTGGGGACTGTAAGCCATGCCCCCTCATCCCTATCCCTGGGGACTGTAAGCCATGCCCCCTCATCCCTATCCCTGGGGACTGTAAGCCATGCCCCCTCATCCCTATCCCTGCAGACTGTAAGCCATGCCCCCTCATCCCTATCCCTGCAGACTGTAAGCCATGCCCCCTCATCCCTATCCCTGCAGACTGTAAGCCATGCCCCCTCATCCCTATCCCTGGGGACTGTAAGCCATGCCCCCTCATCCCTATCCCTGCAGACTGTAAGCCATGCACCCTCATCCCTATCCCTGGGGACTGTAAGCCATGCACCCTCATCCCTATCCCTGCAGACTGTAAGCCATGCACCCTCATCCCTATCCCTGCAGACTGTAAGCCATGCACCCTCATCCCTATCCCTGGGGACTGTAAGCCATGCACCCTCATCCCTATCCCTGCAGACTGTAAGCCATGCACCCTCATCCCTATCCCTGGGGACTGTAAGCCATGCACCCTCATCCCTATCCCTGCAGACTGTAAGCCATGCCCCCTCATCCCTATCCCTGCAGACTGTAAGCCATGCACCCTCATCCCTATCCCTGCAGACTGTAAGCCATGCACCCTCATCCCTATCCCTGCAGACTGTAAGCCATGCACCCTCATCCCTATCCCTGGGGACTGTAAGCCATGCACCCTCATCCCTATCCCTGGGGACTGTAAGCCATGCACCCTCATCCCTATCCCTGCAGACTGTAAGCCATGCCCCCTCATCCCTATCCCTGGGGACTGTAAGCCATGCCCCCTCATCCCTATCCCTGCAGACTGTAAGCCATGCCCCCTCATCCCTATCCCTGCAGACTGTAAGCCATGCCCCCTCATCCCTATCCCTGCAGACTGTAAGCCATGCCCCCTCATCCCTATCCCTGCAGACTGTAAGCCATGCCCCCTCATCCCTATCCCTGGGGACTGTAAGCCATGCCCCCTCATCCCTATCCCTGGGGACTGTAAGCCATGCCCCCTCATCCCTATCCCTGCAGACTGTAAGCCATGCACCCTCATCCCTATCCCTGCAGACTGTAAGCCATGCCCCCTCATCCCTATCCCTGGGGACTGTAAGCCATGCACCCTCATCCCTATCCCTGCAGACTGTAAGCCATGCACCCTCATCCCTATCCCTGCAGACTGTAAGCCATGCACCCTCATCTGTATCCCTGGGGACTGGAGGCAAAACCCGACGTCCACAACGACCGATCACCCCGCCTCCCCCCCTCATCAGAAATTACAACCACCCCAATTCTCAATATTTTCATAGCATGATGGGGAGGACCCCAGACACCCCCCTCAAGCTCTCAGCTGTGAGGTAACAGTGTAACAGCCCCTCAGCTGTGAGGTAACAGAGTAACAGACCCTCAGCTGTGAGAGGTAACAGTGTAACAGTCCCTCAGCTGTGAGGTAACAGTGTAACAGACCCTCAGCTGTGAGAGGTAACAGTGTAACAGTCCCTCAGCTGTGAGGTAACAGTGTAACAGACCCTCAGCTGTGAGGTAACAGAGTAACAGACCCTCAGCTGTGAGAGGTAACAGTGTAACAGCCCCTCAGCTGTGAGGTAACAGTGTAACAGACCCTCAGCTGTGAGAGGTAACAGTGTAACAGACCCTCAGCTGTGAGGTAACAGTGTAACAGCCCCTCAGCTGTGAGAGGTAACAGTGTAACAGCCCCTCAGCTGTGAGGTAACAGTGTAACAGACCCTCAGCTGTGAGAACTAACAGTGTAACAGACCCTCAGCTGTGAGGTAAAAGTGTAACAGCCCCTCAGCTGTGAGGTAACAGTGTAACAGACCCTCAGCTGTGAGAACTAACAGTGTAACAGCCCCTCAGCTGTGAGAAGTAACAGTGTAACAGACCCTCAGCTGTGAGGTAACAGTGTAACAGACCCTCAGCTGTGAGAACTAACAGTGTAACAGACCCTCAGCTGTGAGGTAAAAGTGTAACAGCCCCTCAGCTGTGAGGTAACAGTGTAACAGCCCCTCAGCTGTGAGGTAACAGTGTAACAGCCCCTCAGCTGTGAGGTAACAGTGTAACAGCCCCTCAGCTGTGAGGTAACAGTGTAACAGCCCCTCAGCTGTGAGGTAACAGTGTAACAGCCCCTCAGCTGTGAGGTAACAGTGTAACAGCCCCTCAGCTGTGAGAGGTAACAGTGTAACAGACCCTCAGCTGTGAGAACTAACAGTGTAACAGACCCTCAGCTGTGAGAAGTAACAGTGTAACAGCCCCTCAGCTGTGAGAGGTAACAGTGTAACAGTGTAACAGTCCCTCAACTGTGAGAAGTAACAGTGTAACAGACCCTCAGCTGTGAGAGGTAACAGTCCCTCAACTGTGAGAAGTAACAGTGTAACAGACCCTCAGCTGTGAGAGGTAACAGTGTAACAGACCCTCAGCTGTGAGAGGTAACAGTGTAACAGCCCCTCAGCTGTGAGAAGTAACAGTGTAACAGACCCTCAGCTGTGAGGTAACAGTGTAACAGCCCCTCAGCTGTGAGAAGTAACAGTGTAACAGCCCCTCAGCTGTGAGAGGTAACAGTGTAACAGCCCCTCAGCTGTGAGAGGTAACAGTGTAACAGACCCTCAGCTGTGAGAGGTAACAGTGTAACAGACCCTCAGCTGTGAGAGGTAACAGTGTAACAGACCCTCAGCTGTGAGAGGTAACAGTGTAACAGACCCTCAGCTGTGAGGTAACAGTGTAACAGCCCCTCAGCTGTGAGAGGTAACAGTGTAACAGCCCCTCAGCTGTGAGGTAACAGTGTAACAGACCCTCAGCTGTGAGGTAACAGTGTAACAGACCCTCAGCTGTGAGAGGTAACAGTGTAACAGCCCCTCAGCTGTGAGGTAACAGTGTAACAGACCCTCAGCTGTGAGAGGTAACAGTGTAACAGACCCTCAGCTGTGAGGTAACAGTGTAACAGACCCTCAGCTGTGAGGTAACAGTGTAACAGACCCTCAGCTGTGAGAGGTAACAGTGTTACAGCCCCTCAGCTGTGAGAGGTAACAGTGTAACAGACCCTCAGCTGTGAGAGGTAACAGCCCCTCAGCTGTGAGGTAACAGTGTAACAGACCCTCAGCTGTGAGAGGTAACAGCCCCTCAGCTGTGAGGTAACAGTGTAACAGACCCTCAGCTGTGAGAGGTAACAGCCCCTCAGCTGTGAGGTAACAGTGTAACAGACCCTCTGCTGTGAGAGGTAACAGTGTAACAGCCCCTCAGCTGTGAGAGGTAACAGTGTAACAGACCCTCAGCTGTGAGGTAACAGTGTAACAGACCCTCAGCTGTGAGAGGTAACAGTGTAACAGACCCTCAGCTGTGAGAGGTAACAGCCCCTCAGCTGTGAGGTAACAGTGTAACAGACCCTCAGCTGCGAGAGGTAACAGTGTAACAGCCCCTCAGCTGTGAGAGGTAACAGTGTAACAGCCCCTCAGCTGTGAGAGGTAACAGTGTAACAGCCCCTCAGCTGTGAGAGGTAACAGTGTAACAGCCCCTCAGCTGTGAGGTAACAGTGTAACAGACCCTCAGCTGTGAGGTAACAGTGTAACAGACCCTCAGCTGTGAGAGGTAACAGTGTAACAGACCCTCAGCTGTGAGGTAACAGTGTAACAGACCCTCAGCTGTGAGGTAACAGTGTAACAGACCCTCAGCTGTGAGGTAACAGTGTAACAGCCCCTCAGCTGTGAGAGCTGATTAGGAGCAGATATGGGTGGAGCTTAGATGATGACATCACTGCTTGAGTATACAGTCTGATCTGTTACCTGTAGTTCTTCTCGATGGCATACGGGGACCCTCGCACAGTGTCATGTGATTATTACAGAATATTCCGGGGGCTCAAAGGTCGCTGGTGGGGATGGCGGTAGCTGGTAGTTATAAAGGGTCACGCAGGGTTAATGAACTCCAGGACATTGTTGGTCTGTCCTGTTATTGATCAGCTGATCACTATATCAGGTGACCACCATTGTAATATATGTCCTGAGTATACAGCTCCAGTGCAGGAGCCAGGAGTCTCCATGGTTACAGACTACAAGCAAACCCTATACACTGCCCCACCCAGTCACATGACCACAACCTGCAGCCAGTCAGATCAGTCACATGACCACAACCCTGCAGCCAATCAGAAGATCAGTCACATGACCACAACCTGCGGCCAATCAGAAGATCAATCACATAACCACAACCTGCGGCCAATTGGATCAGTCACATGACCACAACCTGCAGCCAATCAGTCACATGACCACAATGGTCCCATGACAGTATATTACTCATCATGGCCACAGAGCTGAACCCTGCTGCTCAGCCTATCACATCATAAAGTGAGGTCACAGTCCTGATGTGATGAGGTCACAGTGCTGATGTGATGAGGTCACAGTCCTGATGTGATGAGGTCACAGTGCTGATGTGATGAGGTCACAGTGCTGATGTGATGAGGTCACAGTCCTGATGTGATGAGGTCACAGTGTGGATGATGTCACAGTGCTGATGATGTCACAGTCCTGATGTGATGAGGTCACAGTCCTGATGTGATGAGGTCACAGTGCTGATGTGATGAGGTCACAGTCCTGATGTGATGAGGTCACAGTCCTGATGTGATGAGGTCACAGTGCTGATGTGATGAGGTCATAGTCCTGATGTGATGAGGTCACAGTGTGGATGATGTCACAGTGCTGATGATGTCACAGTCCTGATGTGATGAGGTCACAGTCCTGATGTGATGAGGTCATAGTCCTGATGTGATGAGGTCACAGTGCTGATGATGTCACAGTCCTGATGTGATGAGGTCACAGTCCTGATGTGATGAGGTCACAGTCCTGATGTGATGAGGTCACAGTGTGGATGATGTCACAGTGCTGATGATGTCACAGTCCTGATGTGATGAGGTCACAGTGCTGATGATGTCACAGTCCTGATGTGATGAGGTCACAGTGCTGATGATGTCACAGTCCTGATGTGATGAGGTCACAGTCGGGGTCAGCCAGCCTCCCCGGCTCCCATTAGATCACCTATAATCTCCTCCATCCAGTGTAACCTTTCCATCGCTCGCTCTATGAGTGGGAGACAACGTGAATCATTTATTCGCCAGGTTTCCGTAGCAACACGTCCTCGACGAGCAGGTAACAGCCACACAATGCAAGCGATTAACGTCCACATCAAGAGGAGACGATATTAAAGCGGGAACCTTCCCAGCACATAGAGGACTGAGGCCCGATGCACGGCCACCAACCCCACACCTGTGCACGGCCACCAACCCCACACCTGTGCACGGCCACCAACCACACATCTGTGCACGGCCACCAACCCCACACCTGTGCACGGCCACCAACCCCACACCTGTGCACGGCCACCAACCCCACACCTGTGCACGGCCACCAACCCCACACCTGTGCACGGCCACCAACCCCACATTTGTGCACGGCCACCAACCCCACACCTGTGCACGGCCACCAACCACACACCTGTGAACAGCCAACAACCACACAAATGTGCATGGCCACAAACCACACAACGTGCACGGCCACCAACCACACACCTGTGCACAGCCACCAACCACACACCTGTGCACGGCAAACAACCCCACACCTGTGCACGGCCACCAACCACACACCTGTGCACAGCCACCAACCACACACCTGTGCACGGCCACCAACCACACACCTGTGCACGGCCACCAACCCCACACCTGTGCACGGCCACCAACCACACACCTGTGCACGGCCAACAACCACACACCTGTGCACGGCCACCAACCACACACCTGTGAACGGCCACCAACCTCACACCTGTGCACAGCAACCCCCCCCCCCCCCAAATCATTGGTGAACAGCTGTAACTGCTCTACTCCGCCGGTATAGACAGCTGGAACTGGGGCCCCCAACTGCCATCTGGATGATGGGGCCCAGAGTTAGACGGTGTAACATGGCGCAGTATGGCACAGTGTAATATAGCAAAACATGTCAGGGTGTAATATGACACAAAAAGCAATAATACAGTAATACAGTGTAATCGCACAGCCCCCAAATAATACAGTGTAATTGTACAGCCCCCAATAATACAGTGTAACCTTACAGCCCCCAAATAATACAGTGTAACCGTACAGCCCCCAAATAATACAGTGTAATCGTACAGCCCCCAAATAATACAGTGTAACCTTACAGCCCCCAAATAATACAGTGTAATCGTACAGCCCCCAAATAATACAGTGTAACCTTACAGCCCCCAAATAATACAGTGTAATCGTACAGCCCCCAAATAATACAGCGTAACTGCACAGCCCCCAAATAATACAGCGTAACTGCACAGCCCCCAAATAATACAGTGTAATCGTACAGCCCCCAAATAATACAGTGTAACCTTACAGCCCCCAAATAATACAGTGTAATCGTACAGCCCCCAAATAATACAGTGTAATCGTACAGCCCCCAAATAATACAGTGTAATCGTACAGCCCCCAAATAATACAGTGTAACTGCACAGCCCCCAAATAATACAGTGTAATCGTACAGCCCCCAAATAATACAGTGTAATCGTACAGCCCCCAAATAATACAGCGTAACTGCACAGCCCCCAAATAATACAGCGTAACTGCACAGCCCCCAAATAATACAGTGTAATCGTACAGCCCCCAAATAATACAGTGTAACCTTACAGCCCCCAAATAATACAGTGTAATCGTACAGCCCCCAAATAATACAGTGTAATCGTACAGCCCCCAAATAATACAGTGTAATCGTACAGCCCCCAAATAATACAGTGTAAACTTACAGCCCTCAATAATAGAGTGTAACTGTAAAGCCCCAATAATACAGTGTAATCGTACAGCCCCCCAATAATACAGTGTAACCTTACAGCCCCCCCCCCCAATAATACAGTTTAACCTTACAGCCCTCAATAATAGAGTGTAACCGTACAGCCCCCAAATAATACAGTGTAACTTCACAGTCCCCCCCCCAATAATACAGCGTAATCGTACAGCCCCCCAATAATACTGTGTAACCGCACAGCCTCCAAATAATACAGCGTAATCGTACAGCCCCCCTCAATAAACCACTGGAAAGAACAGAGAGATGTCATATATAGGAGCACACCAGCAAATATAGGGAAAATACAAAAATAAGTTTATTGATGTAAACCAGACAATGACAAGAAACACAAAAACTAGCAAAGGAAAACAAATCCCCGCACATTAAAAACATTTAAAAATCCCAAAAGGGAAAAACACGGTGGGACCCACAGGGTACAGGGGACCCCCAGGCCCGCATACAGTCATCTAATGTAGCTCCATTAACCCTCAAACAAATTAAAGATAAATAAACCACATAAACAATGAACAGAAGGTGTCTAAATCCCCCCAAAAAGTGTTCATATGTGTAAGGTGACGAGGATCTGAAATGATGAACAATCAATAATGCCGATCACCAAACACCGAGGGAGAGGAGCGACCCGTCACTGGAACTTCTCCCTGACGAAGTTCTGGTGGAACGTAACGCATAGGGGCATCATGGGCTGCAACGGGTCGCTCCTCTCCCTCGGTGTTTGGTGATCGGCATTATTGATTGTTCATCATTTCAGATCCTCGTCACCTTACACATATGAACACTTTTTGGGGGGATTTAGACACCTTCTGTTCATTGTTTATGTGGTTTATTTATCTTTAATTTGTTTGAGGGTTAATGGAGCTACATTAGATGACTGTATGCGGGCCTGGGGGTCCCCTGTACCCTGTGGGTCCCACCGTGTTTTTCCCTTTTGGGATTTTTAAATGTTTTTAATGTGCGGGGATTTGTTTTCCTTTGCTAGTTTTTGTGTTTCTTGTCATTGTCTGGTTTACATCAATAAACTTATTTTTGTATTTTCCCTATATTTGCTGGTGTGCTCCTATATATGACATCTCTATGTCTTTTGGTTTGTCTTAGGAAGCACCCCATTTTTCTTATTTTTGGTAATGCAGGCCCCCATTTTTCTACATATGGTTCCCAATAATACAGTGTAACCGTACAGCCCCCTCCCCAATAATACAGTATAACCGTACAGCCCCCCCCCAACAATACAGTGTAACCGTACAGCCCCCCCCAATAATACAGTGTAACCGTACAGCCCCCCCCCAATAATACAGTGTAACCGTACAGCCCCGACCCCAATAATACAGTGTAATCGTACAGCCCCCCCCAATAATACAGTGTAACCGTACAACCCCCAATAATACAGTGTAACCTTACAGCCCCCAATAATACAGTGTAACCGCACAGCCCCCAATAATACAGTGTAACCGTACAACCCCCAATAATACAGTGTAACCTTACAGCCCCCAATAATACAGTGTAACCGCACAGCCCCCCAATAATACAGTGTAACCGTACAGCCCCAATAATACAGTGTAACCGTACAGCCCCCCAATAATACAGTGTAACCGTACAGCCCCCCAATAATACAGTGTAACCTTACAGCCCCCAATAATACAGTGTAACCGTACAGCCCCCCCCAATAATACAGTGTAACCGCACACACCCCCAATAATACAGTGTAACTGCACAGCCCCCCAATAATACAGTGTAACCGTACAGCCCCCAATAATACAGTGTAACCGTACAGCCCCCCCAATAATACAGTGTAACTGCACAGCCCCCCAATAATACAGTGTAACTGCACAGCCCCCCAATAATACAGTGTAACTGCACAGCCCCCCAATAATACAGTGTAACCTTACAGCCCCCCAATAATACAGTGTAACCGTACAGCCTCCAAATAATACAGTGTAACCTTACAGCCCCCCCCCAATAATACAGTGTAACCGTACAGCCCCGACCCCAATAATACAGTGTAACCGTACAGCCTCCCCAATAATACAGTGTAACCGTACAGCCCCCCCAATAATACAGTGTAACCGTACAGCCCCCCCCCAATAATACAGTGTAACCGTACAGCCCCCCCCAATAATACAGTGTAACCGCACAGCCCCCCAATAATACAGTGTAACCGTACAACCCCCAATAATACAGTGTAACCGCACAGCCCCCCAATAATACAGTGTAACCGCACAGCCCCCCAATAATACAGTGTAACCGCACACCCCCAATAATACAGTGTAACTGTACAGCCCCAAATAATACAGTGTAACCGCACAGCCCCCCAATAATACAGTGTAACCGCACAGCCCCCCAATAATACAGTGTAACCGCACAGCCCCCAATAATACAGTGTAGCCGCACAGCCCCCCAATAATACAGTGTAGCCGCACAGCCCCCCCAATAATACAGTGTAACTGCACAGCCCCCAATAATACAGTGTAACCGTACAGCCCCCCCAATAATACAGTGTAACCGTACAGCCCCCCCCCAACAATACAGTGTAACCGTACAGCCCCCCCAATAATACAGTGTAACCGCACAGCCCCCCCCAATAATACAGTGTAACCGTACAGCCCCCCCAATAATACAGTGTAACCGCACAGCCCCCCCCCCAATAATACAGTGTAACCTTACAGCCCCCCCCAATAATACAGTGTAACCGTACAGCCCCCCCAATAATACAGTGTAACCGTACAGCCCCCCCAATAATACAGTGTAACCGTACAGCCCCCCCAATAATACAGTGTAACCGTACAGCCCCCCCCCAATAATACAGTGTAACCGTACAGCCCCCCCCAATAATACAGTGTAACCGCACAGCCCCCCAATAATACAGTGTAACCGTACAACCCCCAATAATACAGTGTAACCGCACAGCCCCCCATAATACAGTGTAACCGCACAGCCCCCCAATAATACAGTGTAACCGCACAGCCCCCCAATAATACAGTGTAACCGCACAGCCCCCCAATAATACAGTGTAACCGTACAGCCCCAATAATACAGTGTAACCGCACAGCCCCCCCCCCCCCAATAATACAGTGTAACCGCACAGCCCCCCAATAATACAGTGTAACCGTACAGCCCCAATAATACAGTGTAACCGTACAGCCCCCCAATAATACAGTGTAACCGTACAGCCCCCCAATAATACAGTGTAACCTTACAGCCCCCAATAATACAGTGTAACCGTACAGCCCCCCAATAATACAGTGTAACCTTACAGCCCCCAATAATACAGTGTAACCGTACAGCCCCCAATAATACAGTGTAACCGCACACCCCCAATAATACAGTGTAGCCGCACAGCCCCCCAATAATACAGTGTAACTGCACAGCCCCCAATAATACAGTGTAACCGTACAGCCCCAATAATACAGTGTAACCGTACAGCCCCCCAATAATACAGTGTAACCGTACAGCCCCGACCCCAATAATACAGTGTAACCGTACAGCCCCCCCCCCCCAATAATACAGTGTAACCGTACAGCCCCCCCCCCCCAATAATACAGTGTAACCGCACAGCCCCCCAATAATACAGTGTAACCGCACAGCCCCCCAATAATACAGTGTAACTGCACAGCCCCCCAATAATACAGTGTAACTGTACAGCCCCCAATAATACAGTGTAACTGCACAGCCCCCAATAATACAGTGTAACCGCACAGCCCCCAATAATACAGTGTAACCGCACAGCCCCCCAATAATACAGTGTAACCGTACAGCCCCAATAATACAGTGTAACCGTACAGCCCCCCAATAATACAGTGTAACCGTACAGCCCCCCAATAATACAGTGTAACCTTACAGCCCCCAATAATACAGTGTAACCGTACAGCCCCAATAATACAGTGTAACCGCACAGCCCCCCAATAATACAGTGTAACCGCACAGCCCCCCAATAATACAGTGTAACCTTACAGCCCCCAATAATACAGTGTAACCGCACAGCCCCCCAATAATACAGTGTAACTGCACAGCCCCCAATAATACAGTGTAACCGTACAGCCCCCAATAATACAGTGTAACCGTACAGCCCCCCAATAATACAGTGTAACCGTACAGCCCCAATAATACAGTGTAACCGCACAGCCCCCCAATAATACAGTGTAACCGCACAGCCCCCCAATAATACAGTGTAACCTTACAGCCCCCAATAATACAGTGTAACCGCACAGCCCCCCAATAATACAGTGTAACTGCACAGCCCCCAATAATACAGTGTAACCGTACAGCCCCCAATAATACAGTGTAACCGCACAGCCCCCCAATAATACAGTGTAACCGCACAGCCCCCCAATAATACAGTGTAACCGTACAGCCCCAATAATACAGTGTAACCGTACAGCCCCCAATAATACAGTGTAACCGCACAGCCCCCCAATAATACAGTGTAACCGCACACCCCCAATAATACAGTGTAGCCGCACAGCCCCCCAATAATACAGTGTAACCGCACAGCCCCCCAATAATACAGTGTAACCGTACAGCCCCCCAATAATACAGTGTAACTGTACAGCCCCAATAATACAGTGTAACCGTACAGCCCCAATAATACAGTGTAACCGTACAGCCCCCAATAATACAGTGTAACCGTACAGCCCCCCAATAATACAGTGTAACCGTACAGCCCCCAATAATACACTGTAACCGCACAGCCCCCCAATAATACAGTGTAACTGCACAGCCCCCAATAATACAGTGTAACCGTACAGCCCCCCCAATAATACAGTGTAACCTTACAGCCCCCAATAATACAGTGTAACCGCACAGCCCCCCAATAATACAGTGTAACCACACAGCCCCCCAATGATACAGTGTAAGCGTACAGCCCCCAGAAATGTACACCCTGAGCTGCTACTCTTCCCATAGTGTCAGAGCTGTAGCTGAATCAGAATGTGTAATATTCGGATATTCGGACAGAAAATGAGACTTTGGGGATTTCTAGTTACGGATTTCTCCATTGTACTGGCTGATACTTTTGCTGTGTCTGACCCGGCGGACGTTCCCTCCGTTCCCCCCGTCCCCTCTGCTCCCCCGGCGCCCGCTCCCTCCGTTCCCCCAGCGGCCGTTCCCTTTGCTCTCCCGGCTGCCGTTCTCTCCATTCACTCCGCTCCCCTGGAGGCCGCTCCTTCCATTTCCTCCACTCCCCTGGCAGCCGTTCCCTCCGTTCCTTCCCCGGCGGCCGTTCCCTGCGTTCCCCCGGAGGTCGCTCCCTCCATTCCCTCCGCTCCCCCCGGAGGCCGCTCCCTCCATTCCCTCCGCTCCCCCGGAGGCCGCTCCCTCCATTCCCTCCGCTCCCCCGGAGGCCGCTCCCTCCATTCCCTCCGCTCCCCCGGAGGCCGCTCCCTCCATTCCCTCCGCTCCCCCGGAGGCCGCTCCCTCCATTCCCCCCGCTCCCCCTCCATTCCCTCCGCTCCCCCGGAGGCCGCTCCCTCCATTCCCTCTGCTCCCCCGGAGGCCGCTCCCTCCATTCCCTCCGCTCCCCCCATTCCCTCCGCTCCCCCGGAGGCCGCTCCCTCCATTCCCTCCGCTCCCCCCATTCCCTCCGCTCCCCCCATTCCCTCCGCTCCCCCGGAGGCCGCTCCCTTCATTCCCCCCATCCCCTCCGCTCCCCCGGAGGCCGCTCCCTCCATTCCCCCCGCTCCCCCCATCCCCTCCGCTCCCCCGGAGGCCGCTCCCTCCATTCCCCCCGCTCCCCCCATTCCCTCCGCTCCCCCGGAGGCCGCTCCCTCCATTCCCTCCGCTCCCCCGCAGGCCGCTCCCTCCATTCCCCCCGCTCCCCCCATCCCCTCCGCTCCCCCGGAGGCCGCTCCCTCCATTCCCCCCGCTCCCCCCATTCCCTCCGCTCCCCCGGAGGCCGCTCCCTCCATTCCCTCCGCTCCCCCGGAGGCCGCTCCCTCCATTCCCTCCGCTCCCCCGGCGTCTGGGGACGGTTTATTTCTGATCATCCCGCGTGTCTTCTCGCCTTATCCCCCGGAGGAGAAGCTCAGACTCCATCGCCTCCGCTCGCTTACATTTCTCTCATTTTTCAAAAATTTCCATATGTCGACATCCGGGTATTACAGCGGAGCGCGGCGAGAATGTATTATGTTCCATCACTCCAGAGAGATTCAATAACGGATATTAAAGGGCCGGCGACTTCTATATCCTCTCAGCACCACCGCCGGGCCTGGACTTCCAGCTTCTCTCTCTTTACCAATGTCCTAAGGGTTCACTTACTTTCCTCCTGCACGGAGGATGTTTGCGCCATGACACACGTGATGATCGCTATAACTGTCTGACAGTCCCACAATCAGATCACCCTGTATTGAGCTTCGAAGAGATTACCCCCTGCCCTGTGGATGTTCACTCAGTGATCAGTATATGGCTATGTTCACACAACGCTTTTTCATCTCCATTTAAAATGACATCCGTCATTTTGAGTCTAAAATAACGGACGTTATTTAGCTGCCTGACCTCCCCTTAGTGCACTGACGGGTGTTTGCACATTATTCTAGTTTGGTTACTAATCGGCCGTTGGATGGGGCTCAATTGAAAAGTCCATTGAATTTAATAGCAAAAATGGAGACAGAAGGGTGACAAAAGGAAAACGGTGTGTGAACTACAAATAAAAAATGTCCGCTGTTTGCAAAAAAACGTCCAAAAATAATGTTCATGTTCATTATTTTGACATCCGTGGCAAAAACGTCCGTTTTTCAATGCATTGGACATCCGTCTTCCCATTGACTCGGCACTGTTAAATCTCGGCAAAAACGGACGTTACTTTAAATATGAAAACCGGCCGCCTTTTTAATATTTTTGACGTTGTTTAAACATAGCCTATAAATGACTTAATGCACAAACCCTGATAATTCACAATAATAATAAGGGGTCACTTACTTTTTCCCCTGCACAGTGGATGTTTACCCAATGTGCTGGATAACAGACATGAATGTGGGTGCTATAGTTACATAGTGTGGCTACAGAACAGTCAGGAACCCAAGATACTCCCATGTTCTCAGCCATCAATGCAGAAATCCTGGCACTGGCCTTTTCTCCCTGCACTGTGGATGTTACTCAGTGATAGACAGGAATGACACAGCTGTCTGCCCGCTATTCCTTTACATACACTCATCCAGATTTACTAAAAGAGCAAACTAGGTGGATTTCCAGAGACTTTTTCTTGCAGCTCCCCCTCCCCCCCCTATTAGTCACCATGAGTCAGCAGTCATTACTCCCCATTTCCCTCCATCCTATATTACAGAATTTATACATCACCTCCTACTATCACTGCCGATCAGGAGACACCACCACAGCGCCCCCCACGGGTCACAAGAAGAATCACCCTGGGGGTCAGTGACCAAGCAGCAGCCAGCTCCATTATATAATATATAGGACCGGTATATAATATAGAGGTACAGTATATAATATATAGGACCGGTATATAATATATAGGACTGGTATATAATATAGAGGTACAGTATATAATATATAGGACCGGTATATAATATATAGGACTGGTATATAATATAGAGGTACAGTATGTAATGTAGAGGTACAGTATATAATATAGAGATACAGAATATAATATATAGGTACAGTATATAATATACAGGACTGGTATATAATATAGAGGTATAGTATATAATATACAGGACCGGTATATAATATAGAGATACAGAATATAATATATATGACTGGTATATAATATATAGGACTGGTATACAATATATAGGACCGGTATATAATATAGAGATACAGAATATAATATATATGACAGGTATATAATACAGACGTACAGTATATAATACAGGACCGGTATATAATATAGAGGTATAGTATATAATATATAGGACCAGTATATAATAGAGGTACAGTATATAATATATAGGACTGGTATATAATATAGAGGTACATTATATAACATATAGGAACAGTATGTAATATAGAGGTACAGTATATAATATATAGGACTGGTATAGAATATATACAATCAGTATATTATACATAGTGTCTGTATATAATATACTGTATAGGACTGTTATATACAATATAGAACCAATACACAATACTTGGGACCGGTATATAATATCGAGGAATAGTACATATTATAGAGGATCAGTATATAATACATAAGGTTAATATATAACATATAGGACTACTATTTAGTATATAGGGCCAGGATATCATACATAAGGTTGGTAATTATATATAGGACCAGTACACAGTGGTGCCTTGGATTAGGAGCACAATCTGTTCCAGGACGGCACTTGTAATCCAAAACACTCTTACACCAAAGCAAATTTTCCTATAAGAAATCACTGATCTGCAGAAAATTGGTTCCACACCCCAAATATACTGATTATTATTCTGAATAACATGTAGAAGAGATGAAACAATAAGAATCTGTGATATTATAAGTTACTGTACAGTATAGCAGCATGTGGTATATAATGTATAGTAACTGTATAACCCTGATAACACAGCAGCTGGATATGTGATATATAAGTTACTGTACAGTATAGCAGCATGTGGTGTATAATGTATAGTAACTGTATAACCCTGATAACACTGCAGCTGGATATGTGATATATAAGTTACTGTACAGTATAGCAATCAGCATGTGGTATATAATGTATAGTAACTGTATAACCCTGATAACACTGCAGCTGGATATGTGATATATAAGTTACTGTACAGTATAGCAATCAGCATGTGGTATATAATGTATAGTAACCGTATAACCCTGATAACACAGCAGCTGGATATGTGATATATAAGTTACTGTACAGTATAGCAATCAGCATGTGGTATATAATGTATAGTAACCGTATAACCCTGATAACACAGCAGCTGGATATGTGATATATAAGTTACTGTACAGTATAGCAGCATGTGGTATATAATGTATAGTAACTGTATAACCCTGATAACACAGCAGCTGGATATGTGATATATAAGTTACTGTATAGTATAGCAATCAGCATGTGGCGTATAATGTATAGTAACTGTATAACCCTGATAACACAGCAGCTGGATATGTGATATATAAGTTACTGTACAGTATAGCAATCAGCATGTGGTGTATAATGTATAGTAACTGTATAACCCCGATAACACAGCAGCTGGATATGTGATATATAAGTTACTGTACAGTATAGCAGCATGTGGTATATAATGTATAGTAACTGTATAACCCTGATAACACAGCAGCTGGATATGTGATATATAAGTTACTGTACAGTATAGCAGCATGTGGTATATAATGTATAGTAACTGTATAACCCTGATAACACAGCAGCTGGATATGTGATATATAAGTTACTGTATAGTATAGCAATCAGCATGTGGCGTATAATGTATAGTAACTGTATAACCCTGATAACACTGCAGCTGGATATGTGATATATAAGTTACTGTACAGTATAGCAATCAGCATGTGGTATATAATGTATAGTAACTGTATAACCCTGATAACACTGCAGCTGGATATGTGATATATAAGTTACTGTACAGTATAGCAATCAGCATGTGGTATATAATGTATAGTAACCGTATAACCCTGATAACACAGCAGCTGGATATGTGATATATAAGTTACTGTACAGTATAGCAGCATGTGGTATATAATGTATAGTAACTTTATAACCCTGATAACACAGCAGCTGGATATGTGATATATAAGTTACTGTATAGTATAGCAATCAGCATGTGGCGTATAATGTATAGTAACTGTATAACCCTGATAACACAGCAGCTGGATATGTGATATATAAGTTACTGTACAGTATAGCAATCAGCATGTGGTGTATAATGTATAGTAACTGTATAACCCCGATAACACAGCAGCTGGATATGTGATATATAAGTTACTGTACAGTATAGCAGCATGTGGTATATAATGTATAGTAACTGTATAACCCTGATAACACAGCAGCTGGATATGTGATATATAAGTTACTGTACAGTATAGCAGCATGTGGTATATAATGTATAGTAACTGTATAACCCTGATAACACAGCAGCTGGATATGTGATATATAAGTTACTGTATAGTATAGCAATCAGCATGTGGCGTATAATGTATAGTAACTGTATAACCCTGATAACACAGCAGCTGGATATGTGATATATAAGTTACTGTACAGTATAGCAATCAGCATGTGGTGTATAATGTATAGTAACTGTATAACCCTGATAACACAGCAGCTGGATATGTGATTTATAAGTTACTGTACAGTATAGCAGCATGTGGTATATAATGTATAGTAACCGTATAACCCTGATAACACAGCAACTGGATATGTGATATATAAGTTACTGTACAGTATAGCAGCATGTGGCGTATAATGTATAGTAACTGTATAACCATGATAACACAGCAGCTGGATATGTGATATATAAGTTACTGTACAGTACAGCACCATGTGGTATATAATGTATAGTAACTGTATAACCCTGATAACAGCTGCTGGATATGTGATATATAAGTTACTGTACAGTATAGCAGCATGTGGTGTATAATGTATAGTAACTGTATAACCCTGATAACACAGCAGCTGGATATGTGATATATAAGTTACTGTACAGTATAGCAATCAGCATGTGGTGTATAATGTATAGTAACTGTATAACCCCGATAACACAGCAGCTGGATATGTGATATATAAGTTACTGTACAGTATAGCAGCATGTGGTATATAATGTATAGTAACCGTATAACCCTGATAACACAGCAACTGGATATGTGATATATAAGTTACTGTACAGTATAGCAGCATGTGGCGTATAATGTATAGTAACTGTATAACCCTGATAACACAGCAGCTGGATATGTGATATATAAGTTACTGTACAGTATAGCAGCATGTGGTGTATAATGTATAGTAACTGTATAACCCTGATAACACAGCAGCTGGATATGTGATATATAAATTACTGTACAGTATAGCAATCAGCATGTGGTGTATAATGTATAGTAACTGTATAACCCTGATAACACAGCAGCTGGATATGTGATATATAAGTTACTGTACAGTATAGCAATCAGCATGTGGTGTATAATGTATAGTAACTGTATAACCCCGATAACACAGCAGCTGGATATGTGATATATAAGTTACTGTACAGTATAGCAATCAGCATGTGGTATATAATGTATAGTAACTGTATAACCCTGATAACACAGCAGCTGGATATGTGATATATAAGTTACTGTACAGTATAGCAGCATGTGGTGTATAATGTATAGTAACCGTATAACCCTGATAACACAGCAACTGGATATGTGATATATAAGTTACTGTACAGTATAGCAGCATGTGGTGTATAATGTATAGTAACTGTATAACCCTGATAACACAGCAGCTGGATATGTGATATATACACTCACAGGCCACTTTATTAGGTACACCATGCTGGTAACGGGTTGGACCCCCTTTTCCCTTAGAACTGCCCCAATTCTTGGTGGCATAGATACAACAAGGTGCTGGAAGCTTCCTCAGAGATTTTGGTCCATAGTGACATGATGACATCACACAGTTGCCGCAGATTTGTCGGCTGCACATCCATGATGCCAATCTCCCGTTCCACCACATCCCAAAGATGCTCTATTGGATTGAGATCTGGTGACTGTGGAGGCCATTAGAGTACAGTGACCTCATTGTCATGTTCAAGAAACCAGTCTGAGATGATTCTAGCTTTATGACATGGCGCATTATCCTGCTGAAAGTCGCCATCAGATGTTGGGTCCATTGTGGTCATAAAGGGATGGACATGGTCAGCAACAATACTCAGGTAGGCTGTGGCGTTGCAACCATGCTCAATTGGTACCAAGGGGCCCAAAGAGTGCCAAGAAAATATTCCCCACACCATGACACCACCACCACCAGCCTGAACCGTTGATACAAGGCAGGATGGATCCATGCTTTCATGTTGTTGACGCCAAATTCTGACCCTACCATCCGAATGTCGCAGCAGAAATCGAGACTCATCAGACCAGGCAACGTTTTTCCAATCTTCTACTGTCCAATTTCGATGATCTTGTGCAAATTGTAGCCTCAGTTTCCTGTTCTTAGCTGAGCGGAGTGGCACCCGGTGTGGTCTTCTGCTGCTGTAGCCCATCTGCCTCAGAGTTGGCCGTACTGTGCGCTCAGAGATGCTCTTCGGCCTACCTTGGCTGTAACGCTTGGCTATTTGAGTCACTGTTGCCTTTCTATCAGCTCGGACCAGTCTGCCCATTCTCCTCTGACCTCTGGCATCAACGAGGCATTTCCGCCCACAGAACGGCCGCTCACTGGATGGTTTTTCTTTTTCGGACCATTCTCTGTAAACCCTAGAGATGGTTGTGCGTGAAAATCCCAGTAGATCAGCAGTTTCTGAAATACTCAGACCAGCCCTTCTGGCACCAACAACCATGCCACGTTCAAAGGCCTCACATCACCTTTCTTCCCCATACTGATGCTCGGTTTGAACTGCAGGAGATTGTCTTGACCATGTCTACATGCCTAAATGCACCACTGAGTTGCCGCCATGTGATTGGCTGATTAGAAATTAAGTGGTAACGTGCAGTTGGACAGGTGTACCTAATGAAGTGGCCGGTGAGTGTAAGTTACTGTACAGTATAGCAGCATGTGGTATATAATGTATAGTAACTGTATAACCCTGATAACACAGCAGCTGGATATGTGATATATAAGTTACTGTACAGTATAGCAGCATGTGGTGTATAATGTATAGTAACTGTATAACCCTGATAACACAGCAGCTGGATATGTGATATATAAGTTACTGTACAGTATAGCAGCATGTGGTATATAATGTATAGTAACTGTATAACCCTGATAACACAGCAGCTGGATATGTGATATATAAGTTACTGTACAGTACAGCACCATGTGGTATATAATGTATAGTAACTGTATAACCCTGATAACACAGCAGCTGGATATGTGATATATAAGTTACTGTACAGTATAGCAGCATGTGGTGTATAATGTATAGTAACTGTATAACCCTGATAACACAGCAGCTGGATGTGTGATATATAAGTTACTGTACAGTATAGCAGCATGTGGTATATAATGTATAATAACTCTATAACCCTGATAACACAGCAGCAGCTGGATATGTGATATATAAGTTACTGTACAGTATAGCAATCAGCATGTGGTGTATAATGTATAGTAACTGTATAACCCTAATAACACAGCAGCTGGATATGTGATATATAAGTTACAGTACAGTATAGCAGCATGTGGTGTATAATGTATAGTAACTGTATAACCCTGATAACACTGCAGCTGGATCTGTGATATATAAGTTACTATACAGTATAGCAGCATGTGGTGTATAATGTATAGTAACTGTATAACCCTGATAACACAGCAGCTGGATATGTGATATATAAATTACTGTACAGTATAGCAGCATGTGGTGTATAATGTATAGTAACTGTATAACCCTGATAACACAGCAGCTGGATATGTGATATATAAGTTACTGTACAGTATAGCAGCATGTGGTATATAATGTATAGTAACTGTATAACCCTGATAACACTGCAGCTGGATATGTGATATATAAGTTACTGTACAGTATAGCAGCATGTGGTATATAATGTATAGTAACTGTATAACCCTGATAACACAGCAGCTGGATATGTGATATATAAGTTACTGTACAGTACAGCACCATGTGGTATATAATGTATAGTAACTGTATAACCCTGATAACACAGCAGCTGGATATGTGATATATAAGTTACTGTACAGTATAGCAGCATGTGGTGTATAATGTATAGTAACTGTATAACCCTGATAACACAGCAGCTGGATGTGTGATATATAAGTTACTGTACAGTATAGCAGCATGTGGTATATAATGTATAATAACTCTATAACCCTGATAACACAGCAGCAGCTGGATATGTGATATATAAGTTACTGTACAGTATAGCAGCATGTGGTATATAATGTATAGTAACTGTATAACCCTAATAACACAGCAGCTGGATATATGATATATAAGTTACTGTACAGTATAGCAGCATGTGGTATATAATGTATAGTAACTGTATAACCCTAATAACACAGCAGCTGGATATATGATATATAAGTTACTGTACAGTATAGCAGCATGTGGTATATAATGTATAGTAACTGTATAACCCTGATAACACAGCAGCTGGATGTGTGATATATAAGTTACTGTACAGCCCCAGCCTAAAGTGGATCTGCTATGATTTGGAAGGTGAGGAGACTTCCTGGGTCAGAGTACAGGGCTGTAGACCCCGCTATAAAGACCATGCCCCTCCCCCACTCCCACCCAGTACAGGGAGCTGTTACACCAAAACTCTTCTTGCAAAACGCTCTTAATCCAAGTTACTCTTAAACCAAGGTACCACTGTATAATAAAGAGGAGCAGTATATAATACATAAAGTTGGTATATAATATATAGGGGGCTATTATATAGTATATAGGATTAGTATATTATACATAGGGTCGGTATATACTATGTAGGAGTTATATATAATATAGAACCAGTATATTATAGTAACAGTATATAATATATGGGGGTATATAATATAGAGGATCAGTATATAATTTATAGAGCTAGTATATAATAGGAACGGTCACGGAACGGCCAGTGTCGGAAAAGATCACCCGGTCCGGTACTGCAGTACTGCAGCTGAATTCCGTCCGTGCGCGCCTGCATCAGATTTCACCACTGCTCACAATGGCGCGTGCGGCCGGAGTGGAGTCCCGCCTCGGCCTCTGAATGGCTGAGCTGCCAGGGGAGGTAAGTGACCGGCGGCTTCTATATCCACCCCCTCCCCGATCATACACTAAGAATAACCCCAGTCCGGAGTACCCCTTTAACAAAGTAGCAGATAATAGACTTCTGAGGTGACTAGACACAATCTGCACTAAGAGCTTTGGAGCAGAAGAGCTGTGCTGACTGTGCTGTGTGCTTAGAAGTAGCGTGAGCCAAGAGTAGCAGAGAGGAGTTTGTGGTGAGAGTCCCAACCCAGGGTAGAAGTGTGCTCTGCCGGAACTTTAGATGTAGTAGAATACTCAAGACTACTTGTGCCCGTGTTTTCGACCTTTGTTGTTTCTGTACCACCTGTTGCCCTACAGTGTCGGGTGACCCGTCCTCCTAGGGTGACACAAGCCCCAGACCTTGTTACCGGAGCTGAGCAGGGTGGCCAAATTACTTGGTTACACCTGCGCTGCGAGATAGAGCATGTAGGCTTGTAGCAACGTTGCTCTATCCGGATCAGTTCTTCTTGTTTCAGGATACTGTCCTGCGCTGTTAGAGATGTTCACGGCGTGGGTTGGGGTGATCTCTGACTTGTCCTTTCCTTAGTGGCCTAGCACTGCATAATAGGAATAGGTGTTGCTTTGGAGAAGAAAAGAGTCTCTGTGTTTTCCATACGTCTGTCCACTACTACACATCAGACTAGACTACACCGGACAGGTGGGGGGACCTGACAAAGCCAGGGCCGGGCTGAACTACAGCAGGCACCGTCCTGTCTTGCCTCCTCTCCCTACCAAGACTTGGATAACACTCACTAAGTGTGGGCGTGTGCTTCCTCTCCCCATGTGACTACTTCCTACAGGAGGTGTAAAACCTCTCGTGAGTGGTGGAGAAGAAGTGCAAAAAGAAGAAAGGAGAATAGAGATAGATGGAGAAAAGCTCTTATTGGTGCTCAGATGACAAACAACCAATAACCCTTTGTTCACTACAGCCGTGCAATATACAAGTGCATATACAAATAATAGCGACATCTAGTGGTAAAACTTAGGTACAACTTCATTACCATGGTATTAGTGAGGGGTGTACTAACTAGTAACACCCATGGTGGGACACCCCAGTATATAATATATAGGATCAGTATATAATGTATGGGATCAGTATACAATATATATAGGTTCAGTATATAATGCATGGGATTAGGGTATAATATATGGGATCAGTATATAATAAAAAAGGGTCCTAAGATAAAGGAGAAGGTCCCATAAGTGTAATAGCGGTGCTCACCTCCGGCGGGGTCGGGGAGCAGAAATACATTGCTATTACAGGAGGCTGCGACCTCTTTACTGCCCGGGACTCCTTGGAAGTGACAGGGTGTCCGGCCCTTCTCTATAGGCTGCATATGGCCTCTATTGGATGGGTTCCCCTTTAAGTGTGGAGGCGGGGGGCGAGGACGGGCCTCAGCTGTCTCCTATATTTAGCTCCTCGGAGCCCCCGGGGGAAAGTTTAGAGTTTATTGTTAGTAATAAAAGCCGCAATATGATATACGAGAATCCAGCACCATTCATGTGGAATCAGCCGGAATCTACAAATCTGCTGGAGATCCCACCCAACCAGTCACATGACCAGGGAACGCCAGAGCCGCACACTGTAACCGGGGACGGGATTACCGTATACCATGTGACCGTACACCATATCACACAGCGAGGAGGAGAAGGACCGGGATTACCGTATACCATGTGACCGTACACCATATCACACAGCGAGGAGGAGAAGGACCGGGATTACCGTATACCATGTGACCGTACACCATATCACACAGCGAGGAGGAGAAGGACCGGGATTACCGTATACCATGTGACCATACACCATATCACACGGCGAGGAGGAGCGGGATTACCGTATACCATGTGACCGTACACCATATCACACAGCGAGGAGGAGCGGGATTACCGTATACCATGTGACCGTACACCATATCACACAGCAAGGAGGAGGAGGAGCGGGATTACCGTATACCATGTGACCGTACACCATATCACACAGCGAGGAGGAGCGGGATTACTGTATTCCATGTGACCATACACCATATCACACAGCGAGGAGGACCGGGATTACCGTATACCATGTGACTGTACACCATATCACACAGCGAGGAGGACCGGGATTACCGTATACCATGTGACCGTACACCATATCACACAGCGAGGAGAAGGACCGGGATTACCGTATACCATGTGACCATACACCATATCACACAGCGAGGAGAAGGACCGGGATTACCGTATACCATGTGACCATACACCATATCACACAGCGAGGAGGAGAAGGACCCAGGATTACCGTATACCATGTGACCATACACCATATCACACAGCGAGGAGGAGAAGGACCTGGATTACCGTATACCATGTGACCATACACCATATCACACAGCGAGGAGGAGAAGGACCGGGATTACCGTATACCATGTGACCGTACACCATATCACACAGCGAGGGGGAGAAGGACCCAGGATTACCGTATACCATGTGACCATACACCATATCACACAGCGAGGAGGAGAAGGACCGGGATTACCGTATACCATGTGACCATACACCATATCACACAGCAAGGAGGAGGAGGACCGGGATTACCGTATACCATGTGACCGTACACCATATCACACAGCGAAGAGGGGGACCGGGATTACCGTATACCATGTGACCATACACCATATCACACAGCGAGGAGGAGGACCGGGATTACCGTATACCATGTGACCATACACCATATCACACAGCGAGGAGGAGAAGGACCCGGGATTACCATATACCATGTGACCATACACCATATCACACAGCGAGGAGGAGAAGGACCGGGATTACCGTATACCATGTGACCATACACCATATCACACAGCGAGGAGGAGAAGGACCGGGATTACTGTATACCATGTGACCATACACCATATCACACAGCGAGGAGGAGAAGGACCGGGATTACTGTATACCATGTGACCATACACCATATCACACAGCGAGGAGGAGAAGGACCGGGATTACTGTATACCATGTGACCGTACACCATATCACACAGCGAGGAGGAGAAGGACCGGGATTACCGTATACCATGTGACCATACACCATATCACACAGCGAGGAGGAGGACCGGGATTACCGTATACCATGTGACCATACACCATATCACACAGCGAGGAGGAGAAGGACCGGGATTACCGTATACCATGTGACCATACACCATATCACACAGCGAGGAGGACCGGGATTACTGTATTCCATGTGACCATACACCATATCACACAGCGAGGAGGAGGACCGGGATTACCGTATAGCATGTGACCGTACACCATATCACACAGCGAGGAGGAGGACCGGGATTACCGTATACCATGTGACCATACACCATATCACACAGCGAGGAGGAGAAGGACCGGGATTACTGTATACCATGTGACCATACACCATATCACACAGCGAGGAGGAGAAGGACCGGGATTACTGTATACCATGTGACCATACACCATATCACACAGCGAGGAGGAGGACCGGGATTACCGTATACCATGTGACCATACACCATATCACACAGCGAGGAGGAGAAGGACCGGGATTACCGTATACCATGTGACCATACACCATATCACACAGCGAGGAGGACCGGGATTACTGTATTCCATGTGACCATACACCATATCACACAGCGAGGAGGAGGACCGGGATTACCGTATAGCATGTGACCGTACACCATATCACACAGCGAGGAGGAGGACCGGGATTACCGTATACCATGTGACCATACACCATATCACACAGCGAGGAGGAGAAGGACCGGGATTACCGTATAGCATGTGACCGTACACCATATCACACAGCGAGGAGGAGGACCGGGATTACCGTATACCATGTGACCATACACCATATCACACAGCGAGGAGGAGGACCGGGATTACCGTATACCATGTGACCGTACACCATATCACACAGCGAGGAGGAGGAGGAGCGGGATTACCGTATACCATGTGACCGTACACCATATCACACAGCGAGGAGGAGGAGGAGCGGGATTACCGTATACCATGTGACCATACACCATATCACACAGCAAGGAGGAGGAGGACCGGGATTACCGTATACCATGTGACCGTACACCATATCACACAGCGAGGAGGAGAAGGACCGGGATTACCGTATACCATGTGACCATACACCATATCACACAGCGAGGAGGAGGAGGAGCGGGATTACTGTATACCATGTGACCATACACCATATCACACAGCGAGGAGGAGGAGGAGCGGGATTACACACCGCTCCCCCCCGTACACACAGTGCTCCCCTTGTACACACACACACACACTGCACCCCCCTGTACACACACTGCCCCCCGTACACAGTGCTCCCCCCGTACACACACCGCTCCCCCCTGTACACACACCGCTCCCCCCGTACACAGTGCTCCCCATGTACACACACCGCTCCCCCCCGTACACAGTGCTCCCCATGTACACACACCGCTCCCCATGTACACACACCGCTCCCCCATGTACACACACCGCTCCCCCCTGTACACACACCGCTCCCCATGTACACACACCGCTCCCCATGTACACACACCGCTCCCCCATGTACACACACCGCTCCCCCATGTACACACACCGCTCCCCCATGTACACACACCGCTCCCCATGTAGGTCCCGTCCTTACCAGATGTACAGGAGAGGAGGGGGAGGGGGGAGAGCGCCCCATAGAAATGACTGGGAGAATCTCCACACTGCACACACAGGTTATATAATTAGCTGCAGCTCCCCAGCAGTAATGGCAGTTGGAAGCCTCAGCAACCAATAGGATTACAGGAAAAAAGGAAAAAGTTGGTCAGCTCTCCTAGAACACCGTTCACACTAGACAGGAGCACGTTGCCATGGCTGAAATTGCAAACACACAAAAACACAGAAAAATGCAACAGCTCACCGCATACAGACCCACCACAGACATGAAAATAGTAAAAAGCAACCTGGGTGAGACAGGTGGAGTGCACGACCAAACAGAGGCAGCCATAGATAGAGCCAGCGTAAACTGCCTCACCACGGTAGGGTGGCCTCATATCGAGGCAGACCCTACACTGTAGTGGCCTCTCCATGGCGTGTAATACGCCTATGCTCTGCCTCGATATGAGTCCACCTTACCGTAGTGAGGCAGTTTACGCTGGCTCTATCTATGGCGGCCTCTACTTGGTCGTGCACTCCACCTGTCTCACCCAGGTGATGCAATTATTTTTTGCAGGTATTAGACGGATCTTGCATGCCTAGAGCATAGGCGTATTATACGCCATGGAGAGGCCATTACAGTGTAGGGTCTGCCTCGATATGAGGCCACCCTACCGTGGTGAGGCAGTTTACGCTGTTTGCAAATAGTAACCAAGAGACTCATTATTTTCGTGGGAATTTTTTGGGCCAGTTGGGGGGGGGGCTGCTTTTAACTATTTTCATGTCTGTGGTGGGTCTGTATCTTGCTTTTGAGGTGAGCAATAGGATTACAGGGAGCTGGAATCTGATTGGTTCCTAGGGCAGCTGTCTCACAACAGATCCACAGAAATATATGGTAGACCCCCTACTCCAACTATACAGTACAGGT
>NC_091457.1:3346627-3351627 GCF_027789765.1 Dendropsophus ebraccatus | reverse complement strand
GCCCCCAGGATGGGTCAGGATGGGCCTCTCCGCCCACTCACCCAGTATAGAAGCCCCCAGGACGGGTCAGGATGGGCCTCTCCGCCCACTCACCCGGTATAGAAGCCCCCAGGACGGGTCAGGATGGGCCTATCCGCCCACTCACCCGGTATAGAAGCCCCCAGGACAGGTTAGGATGGGCCTCTCTGCCCACCCGGCCACTCACCCGGTATAGAAGCCCCCAGGACGGGTCAGGATGGGCCTCTCCGCCCACTCACCCGGTATAGAAGCCCCCAGGACGGGTCAGGATGGGCCTCTCCGCCCACTCACCCGGTATAGAAGCCCCCAGGACGGGTCAGGATGGGCCTCTCCGCCCACTCACCCGGTATAGAAGCCCCCAGGACTGGTTAGGATGGGCCTCTCTGCCCACCTGGCCACTCACCCGGTATAGAAGCCCCCAGGACGGGTCAGGATGGGCCTCTTCGCCCACTCACCCGGTATAGAAGCCCCCAGGACGGGTCAGGATGGGCCTCTCCGCCCACTCACCCGGTATAGAAGCCCCCAGGACGGGCCTCTCCGCCCACTCACCTGGTATAGAAGCCCCCAGGACGGGTCAGGATGGGCCTCTCCGCCCACTCACCCGGTATAGAAGCCCCCAGGACGGGTCAGGATGGGCCTCTCCGCCCACTCACCCGGTATAGAAGCCCCCAGGACGGGTCAGGATGGGCTTCTCCGCCCACTCACCCGATATAGAAGCCCCTAGGATGGGTCAGGATGGGCCTCTCCGCCCACTCACCCGGTATAGAAGCCCCCAGGACGGGTCAGGATGGGCCTCTCCGCCCACTCACCCGGTATAGAAGCCCCCAGGACGGGTCAGGATGGGCCTCTCCGCCCACTCACCCGGTATAGAAGCCCCCAGGATGGGTCAGGATGGGCCTCTCCGCCCACTCACCCGGTATAGAAGCCCCCAGGTCCCGGTGCAGATCAGCAGGTGACTCATTTTTCCCTCATTTGTTAATTACTGATAAACAAACGCTGCAGCTGTTACCAATTGGCCCCTGGGGCCCCGGTGCAGGTGACGGCTGAGGACGCAGATCTCTCACCTCTAATTATAGAAGAAGGAGATTTTGTCACCACAATCATCCAGGAAGAGAGAACCTCCAGCACCTTCCGCCCAGAGCCAGGCCGGCTGGAGGGGCTCGACAAAGTCCTGGGGCACCCCCACTTTAGTCCCCCCCTTTCCTGAGGAGCCCCCTTAAAGGGGTTCTCTAGCATTAGAAAATCATGGCCGCTTTCTTCCAGAGACAGCACCGCTCTCTGCTCCAGGTCAGGTATTGTTTGCAATTAAGCTCCATTCACTTCAATGGAACCGAGTTGCAGAACCTGCACCCAACCTGGAGACAAGAGCGGTGCTGTCTCTGGGAGAAAGCAGCCATGATTTTCTAACGCTGGAGAACCCCTTTAAGACAATCATCATGAGTGTACAGGACGCTCCCCAGCCTCCGAGGACCCTCAGCCTTTCCATCTGCTTCCACTCTCACCATCTCTGCTTGTAGTCAGTGAATGGGGAACATATGGTTGTATATAGACTGATACATAGCAGCAAACCCTCAGCTGTCAGGACTAAATCTTATAGTCATCACCATACTGACATATAAGAGATGACCGTCTGTGTGAGAAGAAAGAGTCTAGTGCCACCTGGTGGAGGAGCAGGGCATGCTGGGGGATGGTGCCTGGCGATGGGTTTAGGAAGAGCGCCAGGCCTGTCATAGTGGACATGTCTGGTATTACAGCTCACTACCTGAACTCTTTATTTGCTGACGGCATTGATCTGCGCTGTCACCGCCATCGAGCGTCCTATAGAAAACAACAGTCACATGACTCCCGCTCTACATTTCCAATATCTGGTCACAAGGTTTAACAGGAGCGATGGCGGTGTAAACAAATCACTAGGAAAATTGTGGACATCCCCTTTAAGCTTTACTTGCAGCAGACTGTACTGGCCCTTTAAGCGCAGGAAGAGAATTGGGCGGCACTGCGCCACTCCGGCATTTAAACCAATAACCTTTATTATGATTAGAATTTGGCAACGGTTAAAGACGCTCCCCGCCGGCGTAAGACGCCATATGCACGCTCATCTCTCCAGGGTCAGAGTTCAGCTCAGGCACTTAGTTGCTTGGCAACCAGCCGGGCACGGGGCGAGTGAGTCCTCAGTACTTGGCTTACAGACGGCTGCTACATGATGGCGGCGTGGCGCAGATCATGTGACCCCACGCACCACTCTCTGTGTCAGCACCGCTTCATAACTTATAGACTGCGGCCGCCATCTTGGAAGGAAAGGACACTTAAAGAAAAAAAGAAAATATCACCAGGGTGGCCAATAGGGGTGGAGGGGGAGGGGCTGAGGATTGGGGAGACCTGCTCGCTCCTGGCTGGGGGCGGGGCTTCGAGGGACTGTCCTGCATCCAGGGTCTGGTGGGCTAAGGCCATCCTGGTGACATGTACTGAGATAGAGGGAACGCTGCTCCTACAGCACGCCAAGTGTCAGCCGCGGGCAGCCGCCTCTAGGAGATGACGCAGTGACAGCCCTTCTTGTCCTTCTCCTTCCGGGTGGGCTCTGGAGACGGGGGGCACTCCTGCTCCTGGAACTTCCTGCGGACACAGAGAAGGATGATGGAATCGTGCTCATCATCCATCACACACACACACACAGGTCCATCACACACACACACACACAGGTCCATCACACACACACACAGGTCCATCACACACACACACACACAGGTCCATCACACACACACACACACACAGGTCCATCACACACACACAGGTCCATCACACACACACAGGTCCATCACACACACACACACACACACACACAGGTCCATCACACACACACACACACACACACAGGTCCATCACACACACACACACACACACACACACAGGTCCATCACACACACACACACACACACACACACACACAGGTCCATCACACACACACACACACACACACACACAGGTCCATCACACACACACACACACACACAGGTCCATCACACACACACACACACACACACACACACACACACACACACACACACAGGTCCATCACACACACACAGGTCCATCACACACACACAGGTCCATCACACACACACACACACACACAGGTCCATCACACACACACACAGGTCCATCACACACACACACACACACAGGTCCATCACACACACACACACAGGTCCATCACACACACACACAGGTCCATCACACACACACACACACACACAGGTCCATCACACACACACACACACACACAGGTCCATCACACACACACACACACACACAGGTCCATCACACACACACACACACAGGTCCATCACACACACACACACACACAGGTCCATCACACACACACACACACACACACAGAGGTCCATCACACACACACACACACACACACACAGGTCCATCACACACACACACACAGGTCCATCACACACACACACACACACACAGGTCCATCACACACACACACACACACACACAGGTCCATCACACACACACACACACACACACACAGGTCCATCACACACACACACACACACACAGGTCCATCACACACACACACACACACACAGGTCCATCACACACACACACACACACACAGGTCCATCACACACACACAGGTCCATCACACACACACACACACACACACACACAGGTCCATCACACACACACACACACACACACACACACGTCCATCACACACACACACAGGTCCATCACACACACACACACAGGTCCATCACACACACACACACACACACAGGTCCATCACACACACACACACACAGGTCCATCACACACACACACACACACAGGTCCATCACACACACACACACACACAGGTCCATCACACACACACAGGTCCATCACACACACACACACACACACACAGGTCCATCTCACACACACACACAGGTCCATCACACACACAGGTCCATCACACACACACACACACACACAGGTCCATCACACACACGTCCATCACACACACACACAGGTCCAACACACACACACACACACACACAGGTCCATCACACACACACACACAGGTCCATCACACACACACACACACACACACAGGTCCATCACACACACACACACAGGTCCATCACACACACACACACAGGTCCATCACACACACACACAGGTCCATCACACACACACACACACACACACACACAGGTCCATCACACACACACACACACACACAGGTCCATCACACACACACAGGTCCATCACACACACACACACACAGGTCCATCACACACACACACACAGGTCCATCACACACACACACACAGGTCCATCACACACACACAGGTCCATCACACACACACACAGGTCCATCACACACACACACAGGTCCATCACACACACACACAGGTCCATCACACACACACACAGGTCCATCACACACACACACACACAGGTCCATCACACACACAGGTCCATCACACAAACAGGTCCATCACACACACACACACACACACACACACAGGTCCATCACACACACACACACAGGTCCATCACACACACACACACAGGTCCATCACACACACAGGTCCATCACACACACACACAGGTCCATCACACACACACACAGGTCCATCACACACACACACAGGTCCATCACACACACACACAGGTCCATCACACACACACACAGGTCCATCACACACACACACAGGTCCATCACACACACACACACAGGTCCATCACACACACAGGTCCATCACACACACAGGTCCATCACACACACAGGTCCATCACACACACACACACAGGTCCATCACACACACAGGTCCATCACACACACAGGTCCATCACACACACACACAAGTCCATCACACACACACAGGTCCATCACACACACACACACAGGTCCATCACACACACACACACAGGTCCATCACACACACACACACACAGGTCCATCACACACACACACA